>NC_090177.1:28890674-29105674 GCF_024679245.1 Pseudorasbora parva | reverse complement strand
TGTCTTTATAACGTGTTAAATATGGATATCTTTTTAACACAAAAGCATCACTTTGCTTCAGAAGGCCTTTATTAACCCCTCAGAGCTGTGTGGGGGGCTTTTATAATGGATGAATGCAATTTTTTGGGCTTCATTTTTGGCCGCCATTCACTGCCATTATAATGCTTGAATTAGCCAGGATATTTTTAACTCCAATTGTATTAATCTGAAAGAAGAATATTTTATATAGTACATAACTGTAAAAAAAACAACAACAACAACAAAAAAACAATCAGGCCCCAATTGAACATTTTCTAGTGAATGATCACTGTGGCAAGGGGGGCGTGGTTTAGCGAGGTCTGCAGCGGGAGAGAGAGCCGCGGGACGAGCGGTAAATGAGTGGGTTGGACGCAGATTAATAACACCTGTATCTTGTTCCAGTAATGGGCGTGGAGAGGGGATAAAACGCCAGTGGAACCGGAGACCAGGGAGAGAGAGAGTCGGACGGTTGATGCCCGAACCCCAGAGACTGAGAAACCGGAAGCCGGAAGTGCCGACCCGGAAGTGATCTTTGTATATTGAGTTTGAGAGAAACCACACTACTGAGTGTGTTTTGAGTATTGAGATACTAAATAAAGTAGCATCAACCGTCCAGCCGACCCCCGTGTCCTCTTCCTTCCTCACATTCACGAACTTATTACAATCACATCTAATTTTTTTTTTCAGTTCCAACTGAAAATGAAAACTGAAAAAATTTGAATATTTTCAATTGGGGCTTGATTTTTTGTTTTTGTTTTTTTTTGTACAGTGTATAAGATGACTTGAGTGTAAAGAGTAAACAGTAAATCTCTGGGTAATTTTCATTTTTTGAGTTAACTATCCCTTTAAGAAAGCCCAAACATGATGTGTTTGAAATATGAAAGTAATTTATCTAAAAATTCCTCAAAAAATCCTGCCGAAAAATCAGGCGGTAGGATTATGTATTACCATAACTGCAGTTACATAACTTTCAGTCTACGTCTCATCTGTGCATGTTCTTCTAACCCCCTCTTTTCCTACAACAGCATCACAGATTTCTGCCACATGCTTTGGGCACAAACCCAGGCCACATCTTCTTTCTGTTTGGTTTAAAAAGTATTACACAACTCTAGTGTGCGAACAAACACAAACAGCTCCCCCTATTCGCACTCTCCATCTGCTCTGCCATTTGTGTGATGATACACCCTCCCTCAAATTACTGTTATCATAACCCGGGGCTAGGAACCGCACCTGTGTGCAGGGGAGTGAGAAGAAGAGAGCAAAGAAAAGCTGGAGACTGTGACCGAACACAAATGACTTACAACCCTTTTCTTCATCTCCAGAATGAAAAAGGTGATGAACTCTGAAGCAGCTGCCAGCTTTGTGTGAACCTCATTCTTTCTCCCCATCTGTCACTCACTTGATCCCAACTTGTATTTTTTTTTGTCTCTCTCTTTCTTGATTTCCTAGTAAATCCTTTATCCGTTTGCATCCAACTTAAACTCAGAAAATGGGATGGAGAAGAAAACGACGGCATAAGCTTGGTGACGCAGGACACTAAAGGTCATAAAGGTTGAGTCTTTCTTCTATGTGTGTTATTAATGATGGCGCTTTACAAAAAATGCTTCAAAAACAAATTCCTTTACATTACTAGGCCTGTCATGATAACAAATTTTGCTGGACGATAAATTGGCCAAGAAATTATTGCGATAAACGATAATATTGGTGTAAAATGATAATGGCATAATAATACAGATACACCTTTTCATAGATCAATAAACTTTTATTTCTAAAGACTATTTAACACTGAAAACGGAAAACATTTTAAATATCCACAATAAATTACCAAAAACAATAAAAGCAATGAACTCACAGTCTGTTAACATAAAAATCACTTGAATAAATACCAAAAACAATAAATAAAATGGATGAAAACTGCAACGGATGACTGTGTTTTAGGTGCATATTAGGGGTGGCACGGTTCACAAAACCCACGGTTCGGTTCGTATCACGGTTTTAGGGTCACAGTTTTCGGTTCTGCACGGTTCTTGTTGTTGTTTTTTTCTTTTAATCGTTAACACTCCAGAAATGTACTTCAGCATATGATATATAGCTTAGATAACCACAATTTAGGATACAGTATAAAAAAAAATGTTATATCATGTAATCATGCACAAACTGAACTTAACCATCTCCGAGTAAAGCTAGGTGAGATTTTGATACAGCAAGAGAGAAGACATTGATGACATGCTTTTCATTTATTTGGCAAAAAAGGAGAATGTGTATTGCTATCTCTACAGGTATCTCATGTGCCTTTTTTGCACACAAAGATTGAACTGAGGAATTAACTTGCATTTATCAAACTGCCACGGTCAGTGTAGCTTTAAGCCTTGATTTACTCGGCCCGTCCGCACGAGTACGAGCGGCCAAAATGACATCAACACGGAGTGCGCAAGACCCCATTTCGCTTGGCGTGCACATGTCAAATTTTGTAACTCTGCGTGCCGCTGCTCAACCGAAGCAGCAGGAGTTCAGGCGAATCTGGCCGAGCATGACGTTTCATCACGCCTTCACCCAGTCTGCACATCGAGTTTAAACACCTGCCCAAACGGACGAGGCGGGCGGTCAGTCAGCGAGAGAGACAAGGAAAACAAACAAGCATGCAAATGGAAATTATCGCGGCCGGAAAAATCATTTTTATATAGCTCAACACAGTTAGTCTTATTGTTTAAATCTGGTTTTCATGATTTACTGCGAGTACCGTGTTTTACCATGCCTAATAATAACCTAGCTAGTGCAGTGTGCAACAAGTCTCTCACAGTAGCCACCGAGCAAAAGCACAGAGACCCATTATAACATAACTTTCAACACACTCAAATAATCGAAGCTATCATATAATCATATCTAATATGATAAAACAGAGCTGCGTTACCCCACATACACATGAGCAGAAGAAGCAGAAGCGGTAATCCGCGGCATAATAAAAGCTCTGAAAATCCAGCCGTCATTAAGCTACACCTTTGCTTTGAATAAGTGACCTCCAGCTGCGAAAAATTTCATATTGTGGCTTAAAATCCAAATATGATGATTATTCAAATTTTTCTGCTATTTTCAACCAGTAAAAAGCATTTTAGAACTATTTTCTGCACACAATGTATAGCATATTGAAAATATTAAGAGAGAGGTGGTATGAAACTCGAAACATTCCTTCGAAACTAATTCTTCAGGCAAAAGATTACTTTTTAAAGTGCCTTCAAATAAAAATAGTAACAAATGAGAAATAACTTTAATGGCAAAATGCACATAAGAGGATGACTCATCTGCCTAAGGAATCTCACACACCAGCCTGGCAAAGCTAAACAAACAGTTAAAAGAGAATGCACAATCCTAACAATCCTAATCCTCCCTCAAAACAAAGAGGGAATGTTAACCACTGCTCCTCTCTCTTTATATATCACATGTGTGTTATATAGCTCATAATCTCTGGTCCAGTATATCCCTGCCCCTCATTCCAGGGGATCAATAACTGTTCCTGACCAACTGGATGCAGTCAGGCCACAGTCACGTCACAAAGCTTTGAGTAAATACCCTTGGCGTAATCCTGCCAGAACTGGACATGCAGAGTATTAAAGCGCTAAGAGAACATATGGCTTGATTCCATGCTTTCAATGTTCCAATAGCACACAGGGATGAAAGACTAGGCTAGATTACCAGCACTGGTGCAAACGGCCGAAGCACTCTATTACAGGCTGAAGAGGAAGTGCCTCAGAGAAATGAGTGGGTGAAATGTCAGGCCTCAATCAGTGGGCTCATGTGTTGGAAGTGCCACATGGGTTACAACACAATTTATGAGTGAGGCCATATTTAAGTTTGGTAGCATTATTGAAAACAGCTGTATATGGAATCATGTTGGTTTGGATAGTTCATATAATTAGTCAGTAATCAAAGAATCCTAGGTTTCCATAAAAAATATTCAATAACGTAGAAAAAAAAAGTGGATTTGGCAACACAGTGCAGTTGAGTTCTGTTGACGTTTGACAACTAACGTTATGCGTCGCTCCCTTGCTCTGATAGGTTGTAGGTCTATCCAATTGAGGTCTTTCCTGGTTCAGTTGAAACACGCCCCATAATCACAGCCCAATGGAGCAGTTTCAGACTCATATAATTGAGTCAGGCCATGTCAGGCTACCACCCTAAAAGCGAACGCCAAAATCCAGAATGACATCTGACATCTTGATCCACTTTGTCTCGCAAGCACTGTTTGACAAATAAAGTTTATAATATGTGGCTCCAGTATCACTAGCAAAGCATCAAACTGACCCACTGACATGCTGAGGTAAACTCTGAATCACTCTGGAAAATGCCTGATAAGGAGGTGAAACTCTACTTCCTCTACGCAATATCAGGATTAAATGGACCCAATATTTCCTCTTTCTTTTTCTCTTTTTCAGAAGAGAGAGAGGACACCAAAATCATCCTCACTGCTTGAAGACTCCATTTTAGAAAAAAACAAAAAAAAAAACGTTTTTTTTTTTTTTTTGCTACAGATTATTTAAAACACATCGGACTCAGTGTGGAAGGATTCTGTGCGGTGTGCCTGACAAATTTTATGAAGACGAATATGAAAAAAAATTAATACGGAAATTTCGGACTCAGTCAATGTGCAAGGACCTTAATACTGGAGTAATGATGCTGAAAAGCTTTGCCATTCCAAGAACACACTGCATTTATTATTTTAAATTGTAATGATATTTCACAATATTCCTGTTTTTACTGTATTTTTGATCAAATAAATGCAGCCTTGGTGAGCATAAGAGATTTGACGTCTTTGAAGAACATCTTACAGACTTTAATGGTTGTGCAACCAAGTATGAATATGAGTATCGTTCTGAAATATTGCAGAATTAACTGCATTTTTTTAATTTTTACTTTTATGATCCAAGATCATTTTTGTCTGATCTGAACGGTTTTAGCAGCACATTTCAGCACAAATTAAAACATGAATGCTTTTAATTATAGAATCTGAATTTCAGTTGTCTGATTTTTATAAAACATAATAATTGGATATTATTGTGAGTTTTGGCACAGTCCGCTCAACGTAGGAAATATTTGTTTTCCATGAGATATGGCCTCATTCCATCTGAAAAACAAACTCTTATCGACCCCAAACTTTTGAGCAGTGATGTAAATAATTAGTCAAAAGGGTGCATCATTCACCCTCATTCATGCAGACAATAATGTGTAGGAAAGCTTCCTGCTGCATGAAAAATTATTTATATCACACACTGTCATCAGATCTATACACGTAGCATAGGTATCTAATATAGCAAAGGTGGAGGACAGCCAAATGATACTATTAGCATCCTTCACACTTAAAAGTTTTTTTTTTTCTGGAGTACCTTAGCTTCAATTTCTGATAACACTAAGGTTACTATTGACATATGAGCAGGAGCCAAGCCCAAGGTCGGTTTGCAGACACAGATACAATCATTACCAGTCTAGTTATTAACTCACATGGACTTGCATGAATGAGGAGAATCAATAGTTTCCACTGTCAGGTGAATCTGATTTAAGCTAAAGTTTCACTTTATTTTCACTGAAATTCATATAATTGCAAATTTATTTAGGCATTACAGACTACTCCACATAATCGACATCACACAGAGATAGTTTTCATTTCTTTCTACTCCTGGCATGTATAGAACAAGAGTGACTGAAGTCATGTGATCCACATGTAATCATCATAGACTCACGTGGCAGAACTAGATGTTTTTTTTATGCCCCCAATCCGAGTCATTTAATATTAAGTGTATATACACATAGTATAAAATTACATATATATGCTGCAATTGAGCAATTGTGACCGACACAGAATGACCGACACATACTTCAGTTTTCCTGGAACAACGACGTCACTAAATGGTGATGGCACAATTGTTTCTGTATGGCCCCAACTACAGCTTAGTGTATTACTCTGTCATGTATATAGATATGAGACTATGAGAAATATCATTCAGTTGATCAGTGATGTTCTCTCACATGCTGAAGTGCAGAGTGCATAGAAGTCGCCAGCTTTTTGACCTCCAAACTTTGTGTGGCATTGATTAGCTCAAGAACAGTGCATAGAGAGCTTCATGGAATGGGTTTACATGGCCGAGCAGCTGCATCCTTACATCACCAAGTGCAATGCTAAGCGTCGGATGCAGTGGTGTAAAGCACGCCGCCACTGGCCTCTATAGCAGTGGAGACATGTTCTCTGGAGTGACACATCACGCTTCTCTGTCTGGCAATCCGACGGACAAGTCTGGGTTTGGCAGTTGCCAGGAGAATGGTACTTGCCTGACTGCATTGTGCATAGTGCAAAGTTTGGTGGAGGGGGGTTTATGTTTTTTTTTCTTTTTTCTTTTTTTTCTTCAAGGTTTGGACTTGGCTCCTTAGTTCCAGTGAAAGAAACTCTTAATGTTTCAGCATACTAAGACATTTTGGACAATTTCATGCTCCAAACTTTAAGGGAACAGTTAAGGGATGGCCCCTTCCTGTTCCAACATGACTGCACACCATTGCACAAAGTAAAGTCCATTAAGACATGGATGAGCAAGTTTGGAGTGGAGGAACTTGACTGGCCAGCACAGAGTCCTGTCCTCAACCTAATAGAACACCTTTGAGATGAATTAGAGTGGAGACTGTGAGCCAGGTGTGAAGAATGGTCAAAAATTCCCATAAACACACTCCTAAACCTTGTGGAAAACCTTTCTAGAAGAGCTGAAGCTGTTATAGCTGCAAAGGGTAGGCCAGCTAAATATTAAACCCTACGGAATAAGAATAGGATGACATTTAAGTTTATGTGCATGTTAAGGTGTCCCAAAACATGGCAATGTATGTTGAGGGCCAATAGCACATAACCTCCAAATACATCAATCAAAAGGGAAATTTCTGTCATCAGTTACTTTGTTGTTGATCTAAACTTACAAGACTTTTGTTCATCTTTTCGAATCGCAAATGAAGATATTTTTAATGAAACCTGAGAGATTTCTTTTCATCCATTCAAACAAAACATTGACTTTTCAAAAAGTTCATAAAGGGATTGTAAAATAATCCATATGAATCTAGCGGTTTAATCTTCTGTATATCGCTTTATATGAAGAACACTTTGAATTGTGTCTTACATAAACACATCAAACACATGCGCAACACAACACACATGGTAAATGGAAGCTTGCTTGGCGCATGTTTGGAACTTGTTTTTGTTTTTTTTTACAATTTTTTGAAGTTTTAGTGGAATAGATGTTCAGGGGAGGGTCAGAAAGTTTAGGTTTTTCATAAAATGTTTAAAAGAAGAACGAATGTCGGTTACACTTTATTTTAAGGTGATGTTGTTACATTGTACTTACTCAAACAAGTAGTTATGTTAACTAACTACATGTACATAGAGTTATGGTTAGGGTTTAGTTTAGAGTTAGTTACTTGTAATTATGCATACTTTACTGTTATTACTATAGTAAGTACATGTAGTAACGTGTAGCTGCATCTCCTTAAAATAAAGTGTAAACAACATTTGCTCTTCTTCTTAACATATTTTTAATGAAAAACCTTAACTTTCTGACCCTCCACTGAATGCCTCTTCCACTAAAACGTCAAAAACGTTTGAAATGAAGAGGTTGAATAAGTGATGACAGAATTCCCTTGATGGGTGACTAACCCTATAAGTTTGGAGAATGTCTTCATCAAACATGATATTTTCATCAGAAAAAAAAAAATTTAAACATTCTACATTTGTACTACAGGGCAATCGTGTTTAAACGCAAACAGAAAACAAGACCCATAGCCAAATGCTAAAGATGAAAACATCCCTCATGCAAACTCAAAAATCGTTCAGCTATTAAATGCATACCAGCTTTGCTTTGGAACTACATAAACAGTTTAAAGCCTCAAAGCATTCTGACAATGCATAAGGCTGAGAATGTGGCAAGCGTGGTCAACAAGCTCCTACTTGTTGGACTATTCAGACTATCTTACTAGTCTTTACCATAGTCTTTATTGTGAATGTCACATCTCTCACTCACTCAATGCTTTCAGATGATATAACCAAGAATGGTGATGATCACATTCAAATTCTCTATTCTCCACACATATAATTTACCCGAAAGCTGGTTTTTAAGCAAGGAAAGGTCCATTTAAATGTGTGCTGGATGCATTTTCTGGAACTATTTTAAGCAACCGTAACATTTGAATCAAGCAAGTTCATGCTATGTAGCCCTGATTTATTCTCCAGTGCAGACGGTTCTTTCCCTCAGGCCTGCAGAGACCCTTTGAAGGGTTGAGAATATGACAGAATGTCTTAAGCTTTAATCTCTGCAGGTACTGTGCACAAAGCAGCGTGCAGCGCTGGAAGAACACCACCACCCTTGAACGCAGCACGGACTGACCTCAAAGCTCCAACTGATAAAGCAAAGCAAATGTCTGCCTTGACTGTCAGTCTGGTTTGAATCTACATGTCACAGCCGCACCCTTTTTAAAGTGGGAAGAGGGTTGAGAGGGGAGGTACAGTCAAAGGAATAAAGACCTCCCACTGCTCAATGGACTATAGTGAGATTAAGAGCGAACATAAACGTCCTTCTCACACTGGAGTTTTCACTTCCTCATGAGGAGAGATAACCCAACCATGTTGAAAACTTTATGTACAAATGGCCATTTTTAGGCAATGCTTATTTGGCTGTGAAGTCATCTGGATTCCAGAAAGGGGCTTGTTCAGTCTGTGGTCAACGAGTGTACTTGTTAGAATGAAAACAGTCTTTTTCACATACTTTTGGGTCTTGGCAACAACATTTAAAAGTCAAACAGATCAAACCTATGGAGGTGGCTTGTCATTTCAGTAGTTCAGTCTGAAACTTAAAAATGCATTACAATCTTTCAAAAGAACTTAAAATAAATGGTAAAAGTGATATTTGGAAAGGAATTTGGAAAAAGGTGACCAGCTAACTCCAGAGCATGTAACTGCAGATGGGTCATCATTCGCTGTGTAAAGTACAAACCAATTAAACTCGGATTGGGCAGATATACAAGACTCACTCAAAACATTATACAATTGCATAATATAGTATAGGCCTACATTATTCTCTGTAAACTGTTCTTTCGAATTTCTAGTAAATAAAAAAATATGAAGTGAATGATGAGGTTTACAACATTAAGTCATCTCTTAAATAAACATTAGCCTGAATGACTCTGTGGTGCTTCTCCCACTAAAAATGTGGGTTGGGTAAAATCTGTTACAAAACATGCCTATTTAAACTGGTCAGAGTAATGACTAACGCCTTACACTATGTGTCCATGTTAAGGCAGTAATAAAAGCAATAGATGCAAATTACAACGCTCTAACAATAATGACACATTCATTTTATATTGTTCATCGGCATTACTCAGTACTTACATAAGTAAAAAGAATTGTAACCATGTAAGTGTGTATCACAAGAACAAGGCGCACAATATAAGCAGTAAATGAAAGGGTGTTATGGTGTGTAGCATAAAAGCCAAAATCTAACTTCTCTGAACCACCTTAACCCCCTTGTGTAAAGGAAATTTTGCATTAGAGCCACCTTACAGACATGTCCATTTTTTCATATATTTTATAATATAACTATAATTTATAGCATTGGATCTGTATTAATCACATACATTGAACACTATTTCTGCAATTATCATTAGGCCTACTGTCAAAATTAATTTGTGATAAATATGTTAAGTAATGCAATGTTAATATATCTTTTAATAGTGATTATGTATCTTTTAAAAATATCTAATATGCAAAATCAGTTTTCCCCTTTTACTTTTTGACAAAAATGTATAGTTATAGTTACATGCTAGACCACAAAATTCAAAATAAAAATAGCCGGTCTATTTTTTTTTTTTTTTTTTACGGTTTAATACTAATATTTAATGTGAATAATTAAGAGTATATAGGTCCAGCATTTCTGAAAATAAATAAATAATGTAAGAATAGCTTTTTAGATAAAAAGTTGAATAATAACATTACAATATTAGGCTACATTAATCACCTTAGCAATTGCCACCTTGACAGTTTAAATGACCAACCAAGTGGCCGGTCTATCTCAGAAGTTCATGAAAACTACCAGAATGCATTAAACCATGTTATTTCGAGAGCTCTGCCTCTAAAGTGAAACCCCACTTCACCAGAAACCTGTGCTGAACACCCACCGCGGTCGAGAGTCCAGCGAGGAGCCGCAGCTCTGCACGGACAGCAGCGTCGGAGACTTCCGCGCTCCGAGCGGAGTTGGCTGTAGACTGCACGGGGACAGGAGGTTACTCTGCGAGGAGAACGAGCCTCTCTCCCTCTCCAGGAACACCTCGGTGCTCCCGACGTTACTGAACTCCGAATCCGACGGCAGAACCAGGATGGGCGGGACACTAAGCAGCCCGAGTCTGGGGACAGGGAGGCTGGAGAAGGTCCCATCGCTGCATGCCGCAGCGGACAGGTCGCTCGCAGTCGCGCCGATGTCAGCGCACTGAAATTCGGCATCACTGTGGCCCGATGAACTCGCATTGCTCCGCACAGGCCGTCCGTCCAGTGATATATTAGTGAGGAATAAAAGCGCAGCTTGTCTCCTCCGCGAGTCTTTACTTTTCCGCAGATGCTCTCTGTGCAGTTTGCCAGTGCATGGGCTCAGTGAACTCTGCGGACTGCAAGCAGCAGCCGCCATTCTCGAGTGAACCATCGGCTGATGCTCAATTTTGTTTCTACCCCGCCGCGACTCATCCGGACACGCCCACTCTTATCTGATTCGCTTGGAGTAGAGGATTTTTGTAAATAGATAGAGCATGCGTGAATTTGATTGGCCGATGAGTCAGTGTCTGAAATAAAGCATCAGGCGCGCTCTGGGGAAGAGAGAGAAAATAAAGGACTAATGCAGTTTCTGCTGCTTTGCTTTTATATTCATTTTAAATATTCATATATTTCACAGTAAAAAAGAGCAAAGGTCTATATCTAAAGCGGACCAAAATTAGTCTTACTTTAAATGCCTCTTTGTATGTTGAAATTGATGTCATTTAAATCAACATTTTAGGTATCACAGTATTTTACTTAATTATATTTTACATAATTATAAGAGTAGCCTGCAGTGGAAGCATTTTAGGTCAAGGCAGTCAGTGAAAGTGTAAATAATTTAATAATAATAATGCATGGGCCCACCATCCTCTGACTCATTGCTTTTCCACAGAGGATCTTGGTTGACCCCTTGTCACAGGGCCTGGGACAAATATTCCCAGTTGTCCTCCACTAAGTTGAGGAGTACAAACATTATTTGGGTGTAAGAAGAGGTTTAACTTTAATCTAAACCCTGTCTGGCCCCGTTCTTCTGCCCGGCTTCATTACATAACAAACGTTTATCCTGACAGATGTATGTGCCATTCTGATAACCCCCAATGCCGGGCCCAGTGCCCATCAACCATCTGTGGTGGGCAAAGATAAGAGGGCAGCGAGGGGAAGGGCATCAGATTGTTGCAAGGTGATAGTGTCACTGGAAAGAATGTCAAGGCTTAGTTATTCTCCCCGCAGACAGCAGCCATAGTCATTATTAGTCAATGACCCTCCGGCTCCAGCAGGTTACAATGTACTGTACACTCGGTGGAAACAAAATCATCATCATCATCAAAATCTTTCATTTTTTTCTTTTATGTCTAAGTGACCTTTCCATCAAAAAATGTGTAATTTCTTCTCACTGCACTGAAGCTCTTGTGTAAATCATTCATTCGGAACATAACCAAACTTGCATGCAAATAATATGCAGATTTACAGATGTAAATCTAATGCAAAGACATTTTTCATGAACAGCAACTTAGTGGCCAAAAAAAGTGCACACTGTAAACGTTTAACTATTTTATAAGGGTTCTTAATACAATATACTGTATATTTCTCTCAGTTCTTTCTGTATGTTTTACAGGTAATAGTCCTCCTCTTCTATGTCTCCATTCCCCTCCTCAAAGCCCAAAGCCTCAATGTTGTGTGTGATGTCATCAATTCTACGGTTAAAATCCTGGGAACCGGAGGGGAGGGTCCATCCGTCATAGCCACGGACTGCTGTGGCCGATGTGTTGCTCATGCTCCGCTTGATCCGGCCGAAACTGTCCGTCAATATCCCACCCTCTCTGATCCCAATGTCTTCCAGAAATGTCTCGAACACTCCTACATCCTTATCTGGAATGAAGGGTCTCATGCCTGGTCACATGGGAGTGGAAATACGTGAGAAAGCACCATAGTCCTATATTTTTAGAGAGCAGAACCTTGTTGGACTGTTATAAAATGGTAACAGTTAACATTTTACATAAAATATACATTTTTCTATAAAACTATTCAAACATTTGGGGTCGGTAGGATAAAAAATCATAATAATAATAATGCTTTTATTCAGCAAGGACGCATTACATTGATCAAAACTTGAATAAAGTTTAAAATAAATGCTGTTTGTTTTACTTTCTATTAATCAAATATGGTGGCGGCTGGGGGGGTGGGTGGGGGGGGGGGGGGGGGGGGGGAAGGTAACGACGAGGGTATGACGGTTCCCACAAAAACATAAAGCTGCACAACTGTTTTCAACATTTATGTCACAATTCACCAG
Organism: Pseudorasbora parva; assembly: GCF_024679245.1. Taxonomy (NCBI): domain Eukaryota; kingdom Metazoa; phylum Chordata; class Actinopteri; order Cypriniformes; family Gobionidae; genus Pseudorasbora; species Pseudorasbora parva. The sequence goes on along the minus strand of NC_090177.1, from coordinate 29,093,048 downwards.
TGTGAGTGCCCGTGATCTCCACCAGAGGGCATTCTAGCCCGGACTGTCATTCTATCAAAGACTACATTACCCATAATGCTTTGTCCAGACTCATCAGCACTCACTGTTTACACCTGTGTCTCATTACCTCATTACCTCTGCCTATCTATACCCTGCTCACTCTATCATTCATTGCAAAGTCTTGTTTGGGTAACAACTGCATTTCTGAGCATTTCTATGATTTCATGTCTCTTGGTCTTTCTCCTCTGTTTTGTTTGCTTAACCCTCTTGGCGCCACGGTCGAGTTTACTCGACAAGATGCGTCACTGAATTAAACGGCCGATTTTGTCAAATAGGGTGACAAATTTCATTCAACCTCCCCTCCACTAGATGGTAGACATGTCGTACTTCATCCCTGACTCATACAAACATCATTAATCTATACAAAATATACGAGCAAGAGTGCATTGAATCAGTGTAAACAAAAGCGGAGCTGACGTGCGAGTGAGCTGTTTTATCAGACCATTGTCAACGTCAGCGAGTATTTGCATTAGATTATTATTACCATTATTATTTTCTAATGGCATCAATAAAGCTTTCCCGCAATGAAGTGTTGGGTCTTCTATTCGCGGACCCTGATTCTGAAGGGAAATATGAGATGACGGTGATTCTGTAAGTGAAACTAAACCTAACGTTACACTAAGCACAAACGGTGGATCATTTGCCCAATGTAGATGGTCCTTTGCCCAATGTCAGTGGTGGGATTAGTGTTTCCCGGGGTCTGAGTGTTCATCGCGAAGTTAGCAGGTGTGTTAGTGTTGGGAATGAGGCGGCCGCGGGAGATTTTTGCCGCGCTCACCATGAAGCGCGCGTCTTCTCACCGCGCGCCTCTCCGCGATCGCGGCGACAGTATTGTGGTGGAGACTTTATCTAACGCCGCTGGGTATGTTAGAAGAGGTCGAAGTGTTCATAAGCAAGTTCGAGGGAAACGTGGAGGCAGGGTGGGGAGTCAAAATGACAAAAACCTTGGCTGTGCACACTCGGCGGCCTCGCGAGGCAGATCTGGACGCGAGCAGACGCGCTGTGACACGGGGCAGAGGGGCTATTATGCATAATATATAATATATATGTGCCCTATATATGGAATCAGAGTGCTTACTGTACGTAGTAAATGGAAAATCTCTACAGCAAAAGGCAAACCGCTACATGCATTCGGTTTGTTTCTACCATTTATTAGTAATGATTTACAGTTTGTTTACTATTTACTTTTTACCTAAACAATCAGTATTGTGCAATATAGCACACAGAAGGTGAGGGACATTTTGGGGGGAAAGAAGTGTTGCATTTTATCATTTAATCATGTGGCTTTTCATGAAAATTCTATAATCCAAGATTACCCCCACGTCGTGACGTCATAATATGCAAATTAGATGGGAAAATGTAATCTCTACATAAATTTAGGGTCCTCCTTAATAGTTCTCTAATTTACAGAAAGTTTCTATCTTTTATCACTTTTAAGATATAGCCTTTTGAAATTAATATGTCAAAATCGAACATTTTACGAAAAAACCTCTGGCGCCTAAAGGGTTAATTGGACTGATTTCCTGTTATGACCTCTTGCTGGTTGTTGAACGGCAATTGTGGATTAACCTTTCATTCAATAAATAATGCACGTGGATCCTCAGCCTTTGTCTCAGAGCAGTCCGTTCAAATTTATAATAATTAAAAATATTTATTAATCAGCAAATCAGCATATTAGAATGATTTCTGAAAGATCATGTGATGCTGATTGCTGACAATTCCATCACAATAATACATTAAATATATAAAAATAAAAAAATAGAAAAATAGAAAATCGTTATTTTGAATTGATTTTTTTTTACAATATTATTGTAATTGTAAAAAACGTAAGAGAATTAAACTTATATATATATCAAATTTCATATTTAAATCATTCATATTTATAATTACATTATATTTTTATTTAAACATTTCATAATTTACCACATTATTTGATTCCCCTTAGTACTTTAGACACACACACACACACACACACACACACACACACACACACACACACACACACACACACACACACACACACACACACACACACACACACACACACACACACACACACACACACACACACACACACTTGTCTCCATTCAGCAGTGCAAATAAAATGTCACATAACAACACTGAATAGTAAGCAGTCAAAGCATTGAGCTGATTCAGCATTTGGCTCGAGTGTCAGGATAGATGAGGTATAAGTGGCTCAGTGTGCGTTATGTAATTGTGTCTGTGTTGTACACAACTGTGCGAGTTGCATTATCCTTTACCAACTCACTTCAAATAAGGTCTGTTCTTTTGTATTGCAGTGGGAATTAACTGTACAATCCATTTGAATTATTTAAGGACTCATTTTCTAAATATGTATTAGACACAGATCTATTTGCGATCGTAGTTATTTATAGAGTCCTGGTCATAGGGCTATTTATAGTCTGCATCATGTTTCTTTTCTCACAGTGACGGGTGTTAGTATGAGTATGGGTGTTAGTTTTGTAATTCTGTCACGCTGTGAAAGTGTGATGTTGCTGGAAAGGCACTGTGACTGCTCCAGTGCAAGCCAGGTGCTCCTGAATATTCATTAGGCTTCATGTTACTCTAATCCTTCTAATGAGCTAATGATAGACAGTAATTACACAGACCCTGAATACAATGCCAAATCCGATAAATCATGACTTTTGAAATATGACTTGTATAAAGAGAGGAACCTTTACAGATTTCAGCGTCGTACAAACAAGCCCCCTGAGAATTTAAACAGGCACTCAAAGTGTTGAAAAGAGAGAATGAGAGAGAGAGAGAGAGAGAGAGAGAGAGAGAGAGAGAGAGAGAGAGAGAGAGAGAGAGAGAGAGAGAGAGAGAGAGAGAGAGAGAGAGAGAGAGAGAATGGTGACTTTTGTCCTCTGTGTTGTGTGTTTCTCACCAAGCAGCAGGAACTTGCGTGAGTCTCCATAGAGCTGCAGCAGGTCAGTGCAGAACTGCTCTATCGGAGCACCGACTCTGTATTCTCTCAGGAACAGAGCAAACTGCTGAATCTCCTGAGGCGTCAGCTTACTCCTCAACTAACCAATGAGAACAGGGCAGAAAACATTACAACAGAACTATAAAGAGACACAAATATTAAAGGATAACCGCAGGGAAAGAAATCATTCACCCCAAATGAAAATGATGCTGTCATTTACTCATCTTCATGTTATTTCAGCCTCCCAAAGTGGCTTGTTTTCATACTGAGTAATGGTATGTTAAACCTTAAATGCATGAATGTTTCACCAATCATTATCACATATTCAGGTCTTTAGCGACCCTGATCTCTATCTAAGATGGATGGATCTCTACCTGTCACGATAATATAAAACACTCTTCAAATTAGAGTAACAATTACAGAAGAATAAAAGAAAGCATTTTAATATCTTTTTAACTATCCTCACTGTCCTCGTCAGAGCTCATTTCCCAGTGTATTCAGCATCTGGCTCATATTTGCGATCTCAAACATATTCTCAAAACTATCATTTTCAACATCTTCAAAAGCAATATTTTTTGATTGTTGACAGCTTCTTTACCAGATCCACAATCAAGTGACAGTGATATGTGAAACGTCACTTCATAAAGTGTATCAGACATTGCCACCTTATGGAATAAAGGTTATTGTTGTACATAATTTTTTAGGGTGAATTCAGGGTGATTTATACACTTTTTGCCATTGAAATGACTTGGGAAAAGTGTCCCAATCATCCTGAATTCACCACACTGTTAAACACCTCGGGTCGTTAGTGACCCAATACAATTAGTTATATTGTTGTATTATATATACTTGCTATATTGTTTATAATGAATGGTTGAGGAATACAGAAGGTTGATGTCTGACTTAAGAAAATGTATGTGGAGTGAAGAGGATAGCGAATGATCTCCAGGGTCACTAAAGACCCGGCTGTCTCACCATGCGTTTAAAGGTTAAAATAATCTGTGATTTTTGGATTTAGTTTCAAGAATTGTGATCTTCAATAAAAACATTAATTCCACTTTATACTAGGTGTATTTAACTACTAACATTTAAATTAATAATTTGTGTACAAATTGTGTACATCATCTTTTTACACTGTATTTTATACACTGAATTAATACTTACAGCTGTAATTAATTTCTGTTATTACATCTATAATGCCATTGTTGACCCTTTTTTAACCACCCATAAACCTACTCATACCACTAAAACGGTCCTAACCTTAACCATATCCCACCTCAATAGCAGTAAAAGCGTTTAGCTAACGTTAACACAATAAGTATTGTACTTTTTTTAAATACATAAGAGACTGATAGGGAAGAGAAGAAATTGTTAAATATAGAGGTTATTTTGTTCAAAAAGTATTCTCATCACTTCATAAAATTAAGGTTGAAACATTTTTTTTTTTTTTTTTGGGAAAAGGTTTTTACTACCTTTCTGGACTTTTAAATTGGTTAGGACGTTGCTGTCTATATGGAGGTCGGTTAGTTCTCGTATTTCATCAAAAATATCTACATTTTTATGGGTCTGGAACGACATGTAGGTATGACAGAAAAGTCATTTTTGGGTGAAATATCCCTGTACATTTCGGTCTGTTCTTCAAAACAATACAAAAATCAATACAAAAGCCTCAACAGACTTGAAATGTAGCGCAAATGCTATATGGGCTGATTTTATCATCATTTTATAGTTTTTCTCCTGTAGACAGCATGACACTTTAATGGGTCTGCGGGGGTGAGTAATCGGCAGAATGTTCTTTCTTTTCGTTGAATTACATAATTTGTGACCCTCACCCTCGACCACAAAAAGGCATATTTGTTATAGCCAACAACACATTGTATGGGTCAACATTTTCCATTTTTCTTTTATGCCAAAAATTATTTAGGAAATTAAGTAAAGATCATGTTCCATGAAGATATTTTGTAAATGTTCCATATATCTATTTCTATATCTATATCTATATACCTATATCTATATATATATCTATATATATATCTATATATATATATATATATATATATATATATATATATATATATATATATATATATATATATATATATATATATATATATACTTTTTATTATTAGTAGTAGTAGTAATATGCTTTGCTAATGACTTCATTTGGACAACTTTAAAGGTGATTTTCTCAATATTTAGATTTTTTTGCACCCTCAGATTCCAGATTTTCAAATAGTATCTTGCCTAAAATATTGTCCTATCCTAACAAAATATACATCAATGGAAAGCTTATTTATTCAGTTAAGACATATGCCTGTTTTTATGGTTCAGGGTCACAATTTATGTGTAAAAAGAATCTTACGATGATCATGTACTCCTGCAGACTGGCATTACAGGGCTCAGAGTCGCTGTGTGTGGAGGCCAGGCTTCGGTGTGAGTCATGGCAGGACAAAGAGGAGCTCTCACTGTAGTTCTCACTATAATACGGATCAAATGCTTCCTGTGAACCATCGCTGTGAAGAGAGATAACACAAGGGCACGCTTTTCATGAAGTCAGATGTGACAGAGCTTAAAAGCTATTTTTAAAACAATACACAAAAAAAAAAAAAAAAAAAAAAAAAAAAAACCAGACTGCCGCAATTAAAAAAATTGTTAAAAAAGGTGTGATGGATCACCTGTTTGTCCAAACAATGGTAGACAGTGCCATTATTGTTTAATATATTTTGTGCTGCTAGTGTTTGAGACAGCAGTTTACAAAATCAAAAAGCACAGCCTAAAAGAGAGCAAAACATGAACAGATAAACAGATTTTGTGATTCATAATACACAAAAAAACAGACACTCACTATGAACTGCAGCAGCTGAAGTCTGTGTCATAGCCATATGTCATGTCAGTAAGGCAGCTGTCACCTTGGACAAGGATTGATGGAAGGGAGAAAAACAGATATTATTGCTACATACAGTAGGTCTATATATACAGTATATATATGGAATTTATATATACACTCACATAAAGGATTATTAGGAACACCTGTTAAATTTCTAATTAATGCAATTATCTAATCAACCAATCACATGGCAGTTTCTTCAATGCATTTAGGGGTGTGGTTCTGGTCAAGACAATCTCCTGAACTCCAAACTGAATGTCAGAATGGGAAAGAAAGGTGATTTAAGCAATTTTGAGCATGGCATGGTTGTTGGGGCCAGACGGGTCGGTCTGAGTGAGTATTTCACAATCTGCTCAGTTACTGGGATTTTCACACACAACCATTTCTAGGGTTTACAAAGAATGGTGTGAAAAAGGAAAAACATCCAGTATGCGGCAGTCCTGTGGGCGAAAATGCCTTGTTGATGCTAGAGGTCAGAGGAGAATGGGCCGACTGATTCAAGCTGATAGAAGAGCAGCTTTGACTGAAATAACCACTCGTTACAACCGAGGTATGCAGCAAAGCATTTGTGAAGCCACAACACACACAACCTTGAGGCGGATGGATAACAACAGCAGAAGACCCCACCGGTACCACTCATCACTACTACAAATACGAAAAAGAGGCTACAATTTGCACAAGCTTAGCAAAATTGGACAGTTGAAAACTGGAGTCTCAATTTCTTTTGAGACATTCAGATGGTAGAGTCAGAATTTGGCGTAAACAGAATGAGAACATGGATCCATCATGCCTTGTTATCACTGTGCAGGCTGGTGGTGGTGGTGTAATGGTGTGGGGGATGTTTTCTTGGCACACTTTAGGCCCCTTAGTGCCAGATTGGGCATCGTTTACTGTAAATGCCACGACCTACCTGAGCATTGTTTCTGACCATGTCCATCCCTTTATGACCACCATATACCCATCCTCTGATGGCGCCTTCCAGCAGGATAATGCACCATGTCACAAAGCTTAAATCATTTCAAATTGGTTTCTTGAACATGACAATGAGTTCACTGTACTAAAATGTAAAATAATTAATGAATCCACAAAATTGTAATGTTCTTGTTTCTTTAGTAGAGTGGATTACAATCTAGATTGCCCCCACAGTCACCAGATCTCAACCCAATAGAGCATATTTGGGATGTGATGGAACGGGAGCTTCGTGCCCTGGATGTGCATCCCACAAATCTCCATCAACTGCAAGATGCTATCCTATCAATACGGGCCAACATTTCTAAAGAATGCTTTCAGCGCCTTGTTGAATCAATGCCACGTAGAATTAAGGCAGTTCTGAAGGCGGAAGGGGGTCAAATACAGTATTAGTATGCTGTTCCTAATAATCCTTTAGGAGAGTATAGAAGATAGATAGATAGATAGATAGATAGATAGATAGATAGATAGATAGATAGATAGATAGATAGATAGATAGATAGATAGATAGATAGATAGATAGATAGTTAGATAGATAGATAGATAGATAGATAGATAGATAGATAGATAGATACCACAATGCTCAATATAATATTAAACCGTTTGGTGCGGCATTCACGGTTCGTTACGCGCTTGTGAATTGTGTTTTTTTTTTTTGTTGCAATCTTTCGGTTTTGCATTTAATTAATTATTTCTATTTCTCTCCGTTTAAAATATTTCTCTCCGTTTATTTCGGCTCTGTTTGAGTGAGCCTGTGAGTCTATAGACACCAGCATTTCAAGCGTGGCTAAACACCCCCTAACTTTAGTGCATATGATTGGAAATGTGCTCATATCAGCGAGTTATCATGTTGGTGTCAGAGAGTTATACTCAAGGAACACTATATTTAAAAAGTTCATTATTTGCATACATTTTAAAGCCTTTGGCCATGTCTCCACTTTTCAAAATGCTTATAAATCACACAAGATTAGTTTTTTTTAGAAAGTAAAAATGCAGAATGTTTCCTGTGATGGGTAGGTTTAGGTTTGGGGGCAGTAGGGGATAGAAAATACGTTTTTTACAGTATAAAAACCATTACGCCTACGGCGTAAATTTTGAATATTCCAATCTATTATGATTTCTGACCTGTAAGGTTGCCAGAATAATAATCATACACGGTGTGTTAATAGGCCAGAGGAGAACTGGCACCCCGACTGAGTCTGGTTTCTCCCAAGGTTTATTTTTCTCCATCACGCCCTGATGGAGTTTTGGTTCCTTGCCACTGTCGCCTTTGGCTTGGCTTGCTCAGTTGGGGGACACTAAAATTATGATCAAAGTTATTCAACTAATTATACAAATAAAATTTATGAATTAGGTTTTATTTAATTCTATAAACTGATATGCCAACATTGTCGCTATATGATAAATTAAAAAAAGCTGATAACATCACTGTTTTCTCCAGAACAACTGTACAGCCAAATCTAATTTTGTTGCAATATTATCCTGTTTGACACTATGAAGCTGCTTTAACACAATCGTGATTGTAAAAGCGCTATATAAATAAAGTTGATTGATATGGAATGTCCCCATATGGCACAAAAAACAAACGAGTGCGTGTGTGCTTTTTCAGTGGCAACTAAAATTATAAAACATTTTATTGATAAGTGCAGCGTAGATATTGGCAGTATATGGACGTTTTTTTCCCCCAGCCACGGAATAAAACATTAAAAGGTAATTGCTATTTTTAATCTCATAATTTTAAGGGTTTTTTATGTCTTGCAGTTTAATTTTATTTTTAATCAAACATATGAATGCAACATTATGATTGATAATAATTCCTCTTTAAAAGCCTATTAAGTCTATTTATGTTGCTCTCTTAATTATACACGATAATAGTCATTTTTTTCCGCCTACTGTGATCAGATCAGGACACACCTGAAGGCTATTTTTGTGTCACAACCGACCAGTAGGGAACCTCTGATTTAAGGACATTCAGCATTGTAGAGGTGCTAACTGGCTTTTCACTCACTCCTCTGCAGCCAATAGCGGTCAGGCATGGTGTAGTGATATCCCGCCCTGTCGACACACTCAATGGTCTGATGTCCATAGATGATTTGAAACATTTGACAGATGAGGGCGCAGTACTCCTCTGCAGCGTCCTGTGTGTGTGTGTGTGTGTGTGTGTGTGTGTGTGTGTGTGTGTGTGTGTGTGTGTGTGTGTGTGTGTGTGTGTGTGTGTGTGTGTGTGTGATCAATACAAGAATCAAATAAAGAGAACATCAAATTTTCAACAGGGATCCAGCCAAATACAAATTTTATATGCTTTCACATTTCTGCTTTTCTGTCTCGCACAGACACATAAATTGCACACCCACAAAAGCTGCCAGACTATAATGTGGGTCAACACAATCCCATCAATATTAATGTCCGCAGGCACACACACAGAGGCGCACAGATCACTGACACAGCATGCTGTTACATAAGTCTGGGCATTACATCACAGGGGAGTCTAGTCTGAGCGCACTGTTTACATCACAGCTGACACAACTCATCTCTTCAGCACAGTCACCGCAGAAGCACAGCAGATCACTGCGAAGCATTTATATTCCTCATGCTGACAGCCACTGATTAGCAGATAAAGTCATTTTTCATAATCATCTTAAATATATATATATAAAAAAGCAACAATGCACTTACAAATGCCACAATAACAAGGTTTAAAAGCTTGTGTTGTCCCATCTATCCATCCATCCATCCATCCATCCATCCATCCATCCATCCATCCATCCATCCATCCATCCATCCATCCATCCATCCATCCATCCATCATCCCATCCTATCTTTTACTTCCATCCATCCATCCATCCATCCATCCATCCATCCATCCATCCATCCATCCATCCATCCATCCATCCATCCATCCATCCATCCATCCATCCATCCATCCATCCATCCATCCATCCATCCATCCATCCTTTCTTCATACACATTAATGGATTTTTATCCCATCCCTAACTTCCTTCCTTCCTTCCTTCCTTCCTTCCTTCCTTCCTTCCATCCATCCATCCATCCATCCATCCATCCATCCATCCATCCACCCATCCATCCATCCATCCATCCATCCATCCATCCATCCATCCATCCTTTCTTCATCCACATTAATGGCTTTTTATCCCATCCCTTTCTTCCTTCCTTCCTTCCATCCATCCATCCATCCATCCATCCATCCATCCATCCATCCATCCATCCATCATCCCATCCTATCTTTTACTTCCATCCATCCATCCATCCATCCATCCATCCATCCATCCATCCATCCATCCATCCATCCATCCATCCATCCTTTCTTCATACACATTAATGGCTTTTTATCCCATCCCTAACTTCCTTCCTTCCTTCCTTCCATCCATCCATCCATCCATCCATCCATCCACCCATATTAATGGCTTTTAACCCATTTATCAATGCACATCAATTCCTTATTAATTCATCCACATTTATTGCTTGATAATCCATCCAAACAAATGGCCATTAAACTCACCCTGTTTTCCACGGCCAGTATGACAAGGTTGCAGTAAGCATCAGGGCATGGCATGGGCTCCAGAGGATTATGGTTCCTCCTCTCCCAGCTGCCATAGGACTTTCCCCTCTCCCAGCTTCCCGTACAAGCCTGCCGGCGTTCCCAACTCCCGCCTGGGGTGTGTTTCCTTTCCCAGCTTCCACCTGGTTTAGCTCCAGTTCCATGCCTCTTCTCCCAGCTACCCCCTACCACCCCTCCCCCTCCCCGATGCTCCCAGCTGCCCCCTACAGGCCTCCGCTCCCAGCTGCCCCCCACAGCTCTCCGGTCCCAGCTGCCACTTACTGGCCGTTTCTCCCAGCTCCCTCCGCACGGCTTCCGGGTCTGCCTACGCTCCCAACTCCCGCTCACACGTTTCCGTTCCAGGCTGCCACCATCACCACTAACTCCTCCACCCCCACCCCCACTTCCACCTCCTCCACCCACACTCCCACCTCCTCCACCCGCGCTGGCCTGTTTGGGCTCATGGCGGGAAGACAGCTTCCAGTCTACACCACAGATGGTGTGGCGCCGCTCCATGGTGCCCCCTGCAGGCCTGGGGTCAGTGTTGCTTATAGTTTGTCTGCGGCTCTCCAGACCAGTGGGCCTGTTCTCCAGACTATTAACGGCTAGTACAGTGTCCACATTCAGACCTGAGAAGACAAATACATTATTGAAGATCCCGCCCATCCTAGATATTATTTCAAGTTTTAACTTGGAAATACAATCCGAAACTAACAGACACCTTCACAGAGATATTGTCAATGCTTTATTTCTACTTAAACAGGACTGGAAAAGCATCACTTACATTTACGCTTTTGACAGATGCTTTTATCCAAAGCTACTTACAAGGTATCAATTTGATCAATTCATGCTTTCCAAGGAAAACAAACCCATGACCTTGGCGTTGCTAGCGCCAAGGACCTTAAACTTTGCTTTGTATCTAAGACTTTGATATTACATTGCACATACCATACTGCATGTATGAATTAATGTCAAATGAAGTACAAACCATGCTGTTGTAACAATCTATTTGACTAAAGAAACAAGAACATTACAATTTTGTGGATTAATTTATTCCTTTACAGCATTTACTAAAACCGAATAGACAATAACCCAGTCTGTACATCCTTTCTACTGACCAGTTTTGAGCACCAGTAGGTGCAGTGCATCATCCCTCAGGTAGGAGGCTGCAGCGATTTCATGTGTGGGGATTCTCAGCAGCAGTTTTTCATTGTCTCTCCAGGTAAGCAGCAAACAACGAGCAGACAGACTGAGAATAGAGTCCTGTTCCACACTGGTCTTCAGAGGCAAAACCCTCAGCTTCTAAGAGTGGAAAGAGAGAGAGAGAAAGAAAGCATAATTTGCTGGAAACTAGCCCTTTAAGCAATCTTCTGAATCTAAAAACAACTTTAAAGGGATACTTCACCGATTTTTCGGTGTTTTTCGATGTTATTCCCTTAACTTAAACGAGTTGATACATACCTCTCTCGTCTCAGTGCGTGCACTTAATCTCTCTGACACGCAGTGATGATCTGATAGCATTTAGTTTAGCCCACTAAGCCCAGTTCATTCACTATGGAACCAAACAGAGATCGAGTTAGAAGTACCAAACACCTCCACGTTTCCCCTATTTAAATACAGTTACACGAGTAGTTGAACGATCAAATATGGTGACAAAATAAAACGTGGCGCTTTTCTAATCGGATTAAAAAGGAGAACTATAATGTATGGCGGAATAGCACTTCTGAGAGTACTTCGGCTCGGCGCAGTAAAAAGTCCCGGCCGAAACATCTTCCCTCACATCTCCCTATTGACAGAAATGAGAGAGTGAGGGGGAGGTGTGAGGAAAGATGTTTCGGCCGGGACTTTTTACTGCGCCGAGCCGAAGTACTCTCAGAAGTGCTAATCCGCCATACATTATAGTTCTCCTTTTTAATCCGATTAGAGAAGTACATCGTTTTATTTTGTCACCATACTTGATCGTTCAACTATTCGTGTAACTGTATTTAAATAGGGAAAAGATGGAGGTGTTTGGTACTTCTAACTTGATCTCTGTTTGGTGCCAAAGTGAATGAACTGGGCTTAGTGGGCTAAGCTAAATGCTATTAGATCGTCACCGCACGTCAGAGTGATTAAGTGCACGCACTGAGACGAGAGAGGGATGTGTCAACTCGTTTTAGTTAAGGGAATAACATAGTTTAATATGAAAAAGCGGTGAAGTAACCCTTTAAAAATGACTCTAGTTTGAGGAATGGCTCTCACTCTGGCTGTGTCCAGAAGCTGGAGCAGCTCGTCTCTGCTCGATGGGTTCAGGGAACATGACACCCATGTCAGGTGTCCCAGGAACTGTTGATAAAAATTACAAACACAAAAGTCAAATGTGAATGTGATCTATTTGATACGTTTGGATTTTCAGACTAACCTTAACTTCCTTCTCCACATAGTCGTAGATGAGTCTCTCTGGGTGGATGAGGTAGTCGGGTGGATAGAGGGGGACAGTGTGTAGGGGTCTACGGTATACGCTGCCTTTGTCGGCCTGTCGTCGGCTAGATTTAGAGAACACCAGACGCTTTATTGGAGACACAAATCCCTGAGAGAAGAGATCGGAAAGCAAGATATAAAGTGACAACAAGAGATAAAATGAGCAATTATGAGGGGGGGAAATAGCAAATGTGAGATGTAAAGTTACAATTGTGCAAGTCCATTTATATATATTTTTCTCTGAAAAACAGCGTAGCATATGCACGCCAAAATGAGTTTTTTGCACCCTCGTACTATGTATATGCATTTACATGTGATCGGGTTGCCTATTCAAAGCAAAATACAAAATAATAGATCTATTATTGTCCGTAATAGATCTGAAATAAAGTATCCAGAATATGAGCATGCAAAAAAGCTTAAATTAAAATTCTTCACTGTTGTGTGCGATTTAAATGCACTTGCTTGACGTCGGCTTGTAAAAGCCTGCCTAAATCTGCTTTAATGATGATGTAACACACATCAGCTTGCTGCTCCAGCTGTGATGTCATCAGAGATACAGCGGTTCGACTTAGAGGACAGATTAGAGACAACATGCCCTACTGATAACCTGCTGATTTATACAGTATAGGCTAGGTGTGTGTTTATGTAGCTTGTCAATCATCCTGACTGCCTTCAGTGTTTTAGTCAAAATGCATTCAATTTAGGAGAAAAGAAAGCAATACAAAATAATCAACCATGTCACGACTCCATCATTAAACTTAAACTCAACTCCATTACTATCCTCAGCTGCAATGATTGTTCACAGAAATACCTAATAAGCGAACTCTTTGAAGATAATATGAAGCTTTAATTGGTCTTCTTATACTGCATTATCCCATGGCTCAGAGGATTTGCAATCTAATTAGTGACCCAGAAATAGAGCAGAAGCTTAAATATTTGGGTTTAATTTTTTACTATACAATGTATATTTGTTGTAAATGTTTCAAAATTTGTTCGTTTTTTTCCCTTATCTTCCTGATGTGATCAGTGGATGGCACTGATGATGTTGCATATGGACTCATAGCCTTTGGACTACAGTTATCTGTGTAGGAAATCTCGAGTGTATGTGTGAGTTTGTCCTGCTGCCGGCAAGCTCAAGTCTCTCTTTGAACTGAGATGTGGCTCAGCACAGCAATCTCTGGAAACATAATCTCATAAGAATTGATAATCATCACACTGCATATTGACATACACTGTGAATGAACTCTCTCTGGTACACATTATGATACATTTGGGGTAAAACAATGTTTGCAGTAGGGATGCCCATTAAAACACTGATGAAAATGACTTGAAATGAAAATGAAAACAAAACAAAAAAATCATAAATCGTTGTTTGTTACTTTACTTAATTTGAGCAGCTCACTTAATTTGGATTTGTAGCAAAAACATATTTTGTATAATTATATTATCACACTTCTTATCCTGAGTAACAAGGATTTGTAGATGTGCATTTCATACTTTTAAAGCTACATTTACTGATGGATTTGGCTGATGAACCCTTTTCACATGGTGACACGTGTTTATCCATATTGCAGCATAAATCTAGCAATTTTTCTTATATTTCATATTTTAGGGTAATTTTATAACGCCGTTGTCTACATATGGCATGACCGTCATTTGCTGCTTGATCAATATTTGAATTTAAATGAACATTTTATTACAACTTAATTTTATTGTGTACAACCTACCAAGGAGATTTCTAGTTTCCAGAATGCTTGGAAGAGAAAATGATGAACCTTTTATCTGTTTTAAGCAAGATAAATAAAATAAAAGGCTTGTTATTATTGTTTAATGTTCAGTTAAGAAACTTTTTTGTCATGTTGGAGTTTTGGGGGTTACCGTGGTGGTGATAAGTGGAGCAGTTTTGTTGTTTGTTTCTACTGCTTTGTAACATATAGTGAAATAGACGTAATGCATGTCGTATAAGTGTATTCACTTGAGTTATTTTGACATCTAATTTTATTGCCGCTTACTCAGTTTAATTAGGTTTCTGCTACGCAAAATATTTGAGTTGAGTTGAGTTGAGTTTTTATGAGGAAAATGTAGTTGAAATTACTTAGGGGTGCAAGTTAAAGACATGCAAAGTCTATTTGGTCAAACACAAATTAGATGAGTTCAAGTCTGATGCAAATAGTTGCCTAATTTTTTGAGTAAAACCAAGGCAATATATTTTACAATGACCAGTTTATATAAGTATGTAAGTTTGGAACAGTCAATATACATTTTTTAAATATTTTGTATGAATTTTGGTGCCTCAAGCAATCAGCACTTATATCCTACTTATATTATATTATAATATTATATTATATTACCATGATCTTTTATATATCAAAAGCTCAAGGGAAAGTTGATTTCTCAATACATCACCCCTTTAAAATGAATTTGTGTACATGAACATGAAAATATCTATGTGGCGTGGCAGATTAAGATTAGGGATGAAGAAGGGATAGTTCGGAACAATTTCACTGTAAAAAAAAAAAAATCTGTAAAATAACAGCAAAAGTACTGGGAGCTTATTACCGGGACATTATCCAGTAATTGTATGGGCTTTTGTGTTAACCCTAAAACACAATGAAGTCCAAAATTCAAAATACAGGTAAAATAAATACAGAGAATTCTATCAAATTAATTCAGTACATTGTGGCCTATATTTTATGGATATTTTTTATGGATTGTTGATTGTCCCTGTAATTAGTGTGCTGTACGTTACTTTTGATAAAAGTGTCTGATAATTTACTTGTAAAGCAATCTTTTTTCATACTGTATGTTGTTGATCAACAAACCTGTTTCAACGTATATGCAAGAACTGAAATTTCACAGCAAACAGCATCACTGCCACAAAGTTATCATCCCACATGGGAATTTTAGCATATCGTCTGATGTGGTACACACATATACAGTTTATGTAAATGTAAACATACGTTTTCTCATGATCAGGTGCAGGTTCACAGAGAATACGCAACACACTTGAAAACAAATAAAAACACATCTTTGAAATAATCCATATAGTTTTTAATGTAATGTGACAGACCGACTTACCTTCTTGGCTCGTTTAGGCTCATAGTCCATATTGACCAGCCCGATGGCTAACTGTGTGCAAGAATGTGTGTTTGTGTGTGTGTGTGTGTGTGTGTCTTTGTTTAGGACAGGCCCAATCTCCTCTCAGCCCTCTGGAGCCAGGCAGGACTGTGCAGGAAACACACTTCCTGCTGGACAGGAAACTCCACCAGAGTCTGATCTAAAATCCCCAGCACCTCCACTCTCAAAGTACTGATAACACATACTCATACAGTATACAAAATAGGGTTGTAAACACACACACAAACACACACACACACACACACACACACACACACACACACACACACACACACACACACACACACACACACACACACACACACACACACACACACACACACACACACACACACACACAGAGACACTAAATAACTAAAAAACATAAAATAAGTGGATCTAATGGTTTGGCAGTGTGCAGAATGTCGGTCTAAATACGTCACACACCATAAACCACAGATAGCAAAATAAATCTATATTACACCCCAAAGTAGAGGAGAACCGGGGCGAAAGTAACGCGGGACGAAAGTAACAAAGCGATTTTCTCAAAGCCCTGACTACATTTGCATTCCCATCTATGACAGCATGTTCAGCACACAACCTTTGATGGATCTGCCAAAAATCATGTGATTTCGTCATCGTTTCCCGCGGTTGGGTCCGAAATGTATAGTTTTCAAGCACGATAGTAAATTACTGAAGGGGTACTTTTTTTTTCTAATTACAAGTTGTGTTTTTCGTTTCATGTGTCACAGTAATGATCACTCTACAGATTATTTATTGCTGTTACACATCCTGAAGGTTTGTTTTTCAGTATAAAAGTAAATCGTGTTTAAATGTCAGGACTTACTGTCGGGACGAAAGTAACATTTGTCGAAAAGTGTTGAACTTTTTTTGTTGAAAAGAAAAATATGAACAAATAGATATTTTAAACATACAAGTTTGTATTGTCAGGTTATATTTGAAACATTTGATTAAACTTAAAATTTTAAATGAAAATGTAATATATATATATATATATATATATATATATATATATATATATATATATATATATATATATATATATATATATATATTTTTTTTTTTTTTTTTTTTTTTTTGCAAAGATAAAGTAGCTACAAAATATGTTTGCAGTTACATATTAACAAGGTCATAGTCAGGTATGTTTAATAAAAACAAGAGTAACACCAAACAATCTATCTTATATTGTGTGTTTCTTTCGTCCCAACTGATGGGGTCAAAAGTAACAATCTGCATCTTATGTTCAAAGTGAAATTATACTGTAGTTGTTCTGTATTTGTACAAAATACCTCCTGCTATTGATAGACCACTTGTGTGAGTTATTGACCAGAGCAAATATATATCTCTGTCTAAAACATTTTCTTTTAAAATTATGTTTTTCTGAAAAATGGTACTTTCGCCTCTGCTCTCCCCTGAATTCGGGCAATTACTGAAATACAACTTTACATTTTAAGTTTCAAACGTTTCAGCACACTGAGGACAGAGGTAAAGAGTTAAATTATTGTATTTTTATTTATTTATTTATTTTCCTTATTGTGCTTAATTATTGTTATTAGAATTTTTAAGGTCCTTTAATATTACAATTGTTAGATTTGTTTGTGATGAAAATAGCCATATTTTGGTTTATAACCATTTCTCACCCGTCTTTAGTTTTTCCTCTTTGTCGCCATCTCTGCTCGAAATCTGCATTGCAGTTATTCACGGAATTATCAACTTTACATGACTTGTGCCTCGGCATGGCGCAGCACGAATGAATCCAATGTTTTAAAGAGAATGCGGCTGTAAGGAGAAGGGCTCAGTCACGGCGCCGGTGTGGACAATGTGGATACTGTCATTCAGAATCACAGATTCTACAGTTTGAAAGTATGACAAACTTAAGAATGCCATCTGAACAAGTAAGTAGCATACACTTTTGTTATGACAAACTAAGGTGGGGGGGGGGGGAGCATTGCAATAAATCACCAAAATCACCAAACCGTGGAAATTATACTTTTTCAAATAGTTAATGTTAACAACAACATCAGCATTATATATTTCGTTCAGTTGAGTACCGCCAATATCCCAAATGTTTCTAACTATTTTAAATTGTGAGAAAATTGCTATTTTAACTAAAGACCGTGATGTTTTACCATAGTCTGAGGAAGTCGCCTGTCAATTGCGTCATATCTGTGCTACCCTCGGTTTCAGGTTTTATTTGACAGGAGCGCTTTACTCTTAGCAGTGTGAACAAGTGAACGCACAGAGTAACGTCATAATATCATTTTCAACACTTAAATGTATCTAATATGATAAACAGAGCTGCATTACCTCATAATCATAACCGGAAGAGCGGATCAGTGCAGGCGCCCGGTGACTGTGTCCCGTCCTGTCATAATAAAAGTCCCGGTGTTTGCGAGGTGGGTATTTCTGTAACAATCGCTCCAGCGGCCGTGCTCCGCTCCATGACACTCGGTCCTGATCTGCTTCACACTACAGTACCGTTAATAACCGCATGCATGAACGTGATTTCTGCCCGAGTCCTATTTTTCACCGGCTGTGTGAGGTGAAGACCAGGTCCCAAGATGCTGCACTCAAACTTTGTATTTGTTTTGAATAGGCGCCCTCCAGTGGACGGAAAGTTGCATAGTGCACCTTTAATGTGAAGGTGAATTGCTCCCTCTCATAGCTAGCACAAAACAATTGATGTTTATCATGCACACCATAACTTAAAGTTACCATTGTGAATCGAGCTAAGATAAGCAGATAGTTGGCTGGTTATGTAGGCCTACGTACTTGATAAAAAAAAACAAAAAACATTTTGGATAATTTATTAACCCATAAAAGTTACATACTGCAGTTTTTACTGTTAAATATGATGTTTTAGCTGCTATCGTGAGGAAAACAAATGAGCAATAGACTTGAGACAACAAAAATGGCTGCAAGTAGCAAAATACTACAAAGTAAAGTTAGTGATGCTCCAAAATTTCAGCAACTAAAAATATTTGGCCAAAACAGAATCTTTTTTTTTTTTTTTTTTTTGGAGGGGTCTTTTTTTAATTAGCACTTCATTGGTGTCAAGTTTTGACTTTGTTTGCCTCTATTTTGGACAAGAAATGGATAAGCTAATGGTTTGGTTGCAAATTGTAAACAAGTAGGCCAACGTACAAGAAGCAGCACTGCGATGCTAACTTCAAATTAAGGTAGCACGTTTAGCTAAATAAACTCCAAATATGGAATCAAGGAAAGATTTATTGTGGCATGATGACTTCAAGACTTGTGGCTATCGTTCAAAACAGTGCGCATAGGCCTCATTTTTAAAACATGAGGACTCACAGATTTAGACTTAGCTATGCTAAATATATGCTAAAATTCACGGCAACGGTCATATTCATACGAAGGGTCTTTGACGTGGAAAGTGCATAGTACCACGTCAGGTTCTAAGCCGACGAACTACGCACTTTTTGTTGTGGCAGTGAGTTGGGGACTGCAGGTAATTGAAAATCTAAGCAATCCATGCCGCTTGCCATTCTCAAGTAAATAATTTGGACGTTATTGGCAATTTTGGCAATGGCAATTTTATTGACATAGCACTATTAAATACAACCCAAATGCACAACAGTAAGCCAAAATTATGAACCAATAAAATAATTGATAAATTTCACTTCTTGAAGAGAGGCATGCGTACATTTGAGAAATTACCATAAGATCCATACCATAAGAAATGTAAGACCGTTTCTGAGCATAATTTTCCCCTAAAAGTTTATTCCTGCGCCTCACAGACACATACTGTAAGTGTATGATTACTGTAAACAATATTTTAATTTGTTCTATATAATTTGTCACTATTTAAAATTGAGGTAATAGCAAAAATGATGTAGTAGCCTAACTGATGAGGCAGAACAACTGATGATTGAGTAGAATGTTACTTTAAATAGGGATGGGCGCTTTCGAAACCTTTGTGAATCAGTTTTAAACCAGTGATTTGGAGTGCTTATCAAACTATCAACGTCACATGATTTCAGTGAGCGAGGCTTTGTTACATCAGAGCTGTTTGAAATGTTTTGAAATGCCAATGGTTCGCCATTAGTGGGTGATTATCTCTGTACCCATGAAAGTGTCTATATATGGTTTTTACCTGATCTTGGATCCATTTGTTAATTTGTGGAGATTTAATGACACATTTGTATAATAAATAGGGAAACTCTAGTCTGATTAAAATATTTCGTTTTTAAAAGATTCAAAAGGTCATGAATCAGCTTATTGATTCATGATTTGAATCGCAAATGTCATGTGATTTCATCAGTTTAGCAGTTTGACACGCGATCCGTATGATGAATCAATACGCTGAACATGACCGTTTGAATCTTTATTTAAGGTTTGAAAACAAACGCGGAAGAGAAGACAATGCTGAATATATAAAGCCATAGTTTTTGTTATTTTTCGACCAAAATGTATTTTTAATGCTTCAAGAGATTCTAACTAACTGATGTCTCATATGGACTACTTTGATGATGTTTTTATTCCGTTTCTGGACTTGGACAGTATAGTGTGCATACACTTAGATACGCTCTCTGACTAAATATAAAATATCTTAAACTGTGTTAAGAAGATGAACAGAGGTCTTACGGGTGTGTAACGACATTAGGGTGAGTCATTAATGACATCAATTTCATTTTTGGGTGAACTAACCCTTTAAGTAAAATGAAGCTGGTATGTTAGAGTATACTTTGAATTACCTAATCCATTTTCTTTGGGGGGTTTTCCAGAGAGTGACAGGTGGTCCTTCGAGGAAAAAGAGAATCAATAAATAAATAGATAAATAATACATATTACAGTACATTACTATAGTGAGTAGAAGAAAAAAAAAATCTACAAATGTAACTTAGAAACCAATTTTAGGGCTAAGGGCTTTAGGGCTTAATTAATTATTAAGTATAATTTGAGTTTAAATTGGGTGTTTATAAAACATAGATACCTTTTAAATATCAAAATGGGGGTCCCTAATATTATCATATTTGTGTGACTTTGGCATCTAAAAGATTGAAACCCCCTGATGTTAAAGACATCACAACGTTTCACTACATTCCCAGAGTGCTAAGAAAATCAACACAATTCTCAGGGGGTTGAATTTGACCTTACCCACTACAGCTCAGTCATGTCAATGTTACTCGCAGTTACTTAAAACATCCACTGGGGGGCAATGTGTGTCAGCACTTGTGCTTCATTCGGGAGTGGCGCTTTCATGTGAGACAGCGCTGTAAGAAAGCTAATCACCTGCAGAGAGACGGCATGCTCACTCATTGCCTTCAAAAACCTATCCTAGAGGAAGAGTCTTACAGTTAAATTAATATTGGCGTTTTTTTGGCCTGTTTACCCATGTCGAATTCAGAGAGTTGCCTATTTGACTGTATATGTTCAACAGTGCAGTTTTCACTACGCCCTATGACATAGATGAATATGAAACTTTTTATCATGAGGGCAAGTTGAATTCGTCGTAAAGTCATGCAGAAATGTGCAGTTTGTCATGAACACTGTGCTTGAATTGATTTGGATTGTTAAACAGCCCAGGGGAAAGTACTGGTAGCTCAGTTTAAGAAGGAACAGATCGCATAAACCCAATGTCATACTGGGACAGTGGCCAAACAGACCCTGGAAATCAATGGCAGATGATCGGGGCCATAGGGGACGCTGAGGAGTAAGCAGTGTACTGCTGCACTTAAAGTCATTGTGCAATCAAAACTTTCTTAACGGACAAGACTTTTCTTTGCAGTTGACGTGACCCAGGCTGTGCAGATATAGTTAGTCAAGCTATTTAGGGATTGTTCTAGGCTCCTGTAGTGCAGCCTGACTAAAATCTTACAGTAAACCTTGTTTTAATGGTGGTTAACATCAATATAACAACAGTTAAAGCAATAAAGCAATAACCTCCAAGAAGCCGTGGTTTACAGTGAATTTATAACAGCTAGGGCGTTGTTAGGCACGACGCGGACTGGTATAAAGCTGTTATAAATTCACTGTAAACAATGGCTTCATGGGGCTTGTTGCTTTTTAAAATAGTTACCACACAATACAAATATTAAAGCTAAGTATCAATGCAATTTTCATGAAGTAAAATCACAAAGACCACCTGAAAAAAATTCCCTGACTGTGAACAGCAACCACTGATCTAAATTAATTTTCTTTTTAAATGTCAGTGTGTAGCAACAGAAATTACATTACATTAAAATGGCGGCAATGAGTGAGTCACTCAATAGCGAAGACTTTTATAATGAAAGGAATGTAATTTTTGCGTGAACACGGGAAAGAGGCGCAACTTACAAATGTGCACTGTCCCTGGCTGCCTCATAGGATTGTGGGATATCAAAGGCAGCGAAGGATACATCTGTGTTGTCTTCAAAACTCGATCAGATGAAGTTCTCTCAGGAGAAAGGAAATGAAGCTAACATTAGATTCAGACGTGCCTTGGATGGTTCAGTGAAAGCCAATGAGAATCAATGACTGGATCTGTTTTATGATAATACATTTACAATACACAATAAAAAAAAAAAAAAAAAAAATTTAAAGGAGCGTTAGCAATATCATGCTTGATATTGATTTTGACCTTTTAAGTCATAATTCACTGAAACACACATTCAGTTATGGAACTCAAATCCTATATTCATGTCCCGCTGGTGGAATATCCTCTTTCACTTGAAATTACATTACATCAGAGAAATAAAAAAGATATCGCAAATGCTATTTCATGCATACTGCATTGCAAACATGTAGTACCTGAAGGGTTTTTCTCTTGTAGGGTGTACTGCTGACCTGGAGAGTCTCACTGTGTATTTTCTGTGTGTGTGTGTGTGTGTGCTTGTTACAGTAGATGACTGTCACTGCTGACCCCCTTAAGGGTATAGGAGAAGGGAGGGGAGCTAATGGTGGGTCAGTTTTCAGGAGAGGGGCCACACTGAAAAGCTCACAGAACACAAACACACTCAGCACATAAACCTGAAGCCTGTACGTCACCAGATTGTTTATGTTTGTCAAATGTCACATATTTTATTGCATTATCTTTTACTGAAGGGTTGTATGCATGATGGGGGAGGAGAGAGAGTGAGCAAGATGGGGATTTGAAGAAAGACTGTAGAGAAAGAAAAAGTTTTGAGGAATATCACTGGAAAAAGAATGGCTATGATCAGATGAGCTTTAGGACCCGTGTTAATATTGGAAAAGCTTTCCAGCGCTGGAGAGACCCACGCGGGAAGACCTGAAAACAGATAAGGGTTGCGTCAATTCTGCTCCATATGCGAGTAACATTGGTTTTGCTTTGTTTCTCAGAACCGAGTTGTTGTAATATTAGTTATGTTATCAGGACAGTTTGAGTGGCATTGTTTGTCTGGAGCTGGTGTGCTTCTGGTGACTAACAAGTATATGTATCTGTTCATTTTTATTCTTTGTTGACCCTCGTTTGTCATCTTTGCATTATTTATTTTTGCGAAGCATTATTTCACTTCAGCTAGTGATAGAGACACCAGTCTTGCGTTTTGTGTTCAAGCATTTTGGGGACAAAGCAACGAAGGGACAATCAACATATAAACAGAAATCGCTAAGTACTGTAAAATAATGAAACAAATGATAGTTATTTGTGTTGTGATATGGGCATGCTTATGCAAACTAGCAGTGACTCTCATAGATGTAAGACATTGGACGTGATCCGTCACCTGTGACATTTTGTAGTTGAATGTAGGTAAAACTTATAGCTGGGTACAATTTTGCTGATCTATAAAATTAGTTTATGTCCATGTACAGGGCGATAATGAAACAATGATGCATCGAAATTAATATTAAAAGTTGTTAACATTCAAAGTGATTCTGCATTCATACAGATGCATTGCTTGTTGTTCATCCTGTTCATGACACTGTATGATGTATAATGCACTGACAATTTCTATCTAAACTCTTGAACTAATTTTAGCTGTAGGCAAGTGATTCCTTGTCA
The DNA here is from genome assembly GCF_024679245.1 of Pseudorasbora parva. NCBI lineage: Eukaryota > Metazoa > Chordata > Actinopteri > Cypriniformes > Gobionidae > Pseudorasbora > Pseudorasbora parva. Next base: position 29,069,068 of record NC_090177.1, on the reverse strand, counting down.
AATTACATTTACATTTAAATGTATTCCTTAATCAAACACTTTTACCCAGAGTGAGAATAATACAAGCAGAAGGAATTTATCAAAAGGCAAGAACTACATGAGCACAGTATCAAAATAGTTCAATGCTAGTTCAAAAGGGCTGATTTCGTTAAAGGCTTAAAGTTAGTTAAAGCTGCAGTAGGTAACATTTTTGTAAAAATGTATTTTTTACATATTTGTTAAACCTGTCATTATGTCCTGACAGTAGAATATGAGAAAATCAAGCTCCTCTGGCTCCTCCCAGTGATCCTATTGCCATTTGCAGAAATACACAGCTCCTGGTAAGAAACAACCAATCAGAGCCCGGTGGAGTGTCTTAGCAGTGTCAATCATGTGTGCTGCTGATCACACCCCCCTCTCATGCACAGCCCGTACAAAAGTGTTTGCTCTAATAGTGAAAACAATGAGGACAAAATCATATGTGGATACCGGGAGATGTACGATACATCTTCATACTTTCTAGGCCGGCGACACACTGCAAGCGTGGCGTGAGTGTCTCGGCTGCGTGGCATATCCGTTTTTATTTCGGCTCCCATGTTAACAGGTTAGAGCTTGCACACGCGTCTCACACACGGCTGAAAACGTGTGCATGCTATAAATAAAATGACGCGGATTTTTCACACGACACGAAAGCGTGTTTGAAGTGTAATTTTGACACGAATACATAATATGTTTATATATATATATATATATATATATATATTATATGTTTATATATATATATATATATATACACTGTAAAACCCAACAAGTTACGGTAACTCAAACCATTTGAGGAAACCGATTGCTTCAAACCAATTAAGTTTTAAAACCATTAAGTATGAGTACTGAAAACTCATATACATTGAGTTAAATTAACTCATATTTTAGTGTTGTTTAAGTGTTAAAACTTATATTTTAGTGTTGTGTTGATCAATTATTAAGAGTAAACTGAACTTAAAGATTTTAAGTTAATTTTATTAATTCAGTTTGAATTCAGGTAACAAATCTAACTAAGTCTTAACAACTACATGGTTACTTAAATGGTTTTAGGAAACAGATTGCGGCAAATGGTTTAAGTTCATCAAACTCAAAGTGATTAAGTTACATAAGACTAAGCACAAGCTATCATTTGTACAAAATGAAGACAGAACAGGAGGGTATTTTTAAGTAATTTATTGAAATATAACATTTACATCATAAATACAGTATGCCATATGTTCACAAATATAATTAGACAAAAAATATTAGACTTTTTCACCAAATAAAACAGCACAAACATGTTTAAAAAAGTCATAACATTTAAATAACCAAACATATAAAATAAAAAAAATTATGTAAAAAGGTACGTTTCCTCAAAAAGCAAAAGCACTGTATGATCTTTAATGTACTCTAAGTGTATTGCACTGACCGAAGACTTGGCAGACATCACCACCTCATCTTTAAAGACAATCAAAGCATCCAGTGGGTTTAAAGGTAACGTTCCCTCTTCCTCCTCGACAGTAAGGATGGTGACTGTTGGCTTCTGCACCTGGTCAAGCTCCTTTTTCTATATGCATTGGAAAAAAAGTTTGTATGTCACCACATATAAAAATAACCCTTGTCAGGGCAGACACCATATTTCAATTTTCATAAATAAAAAAAACGTTGTTATAAGGAACGGATTATTGTTGATTTAATTGGGCGTGTGCTTATTTAAAACCCTGTAGTTCAATTTTGTAAAGATGTTAAGTTGTTTGTCAGCAAGGTTTAATTGGGGGAAAAACATTTTCAGGGGTATATCAGCTGAATGTTCTAGACCTTGAATTGAATGACGAATTGAATTGAATTGAATTCAAGCGATAATGCACACATTGCAAAACATTTGTTTTTCATGTCAGTATGTCATAAATAGAAAGAGGCAACAGTTTACTGTCAAAGATTTGTCGCTCACATCACGCCGCATCCAGTGTAGACAACATAACGGACTATAAGGGGCTCTTTTGTCCTGTCGCGCTGCTCACATCCGGTGTAGACAAAGTGAAACAAGACAGATTTGATTAACAAATTTTAAATGGATAATGGCAAGACATCCTTGGTGTAAATTACGTTCTTCTTTCAGATTAATATAATCAGACCGGTATTAATAAATGTCCTGGTTAATCCAAGCATTATAATGGCAGTAAATGGCTGTCCAAAATTTGAAGCCAAAAAAGTGCATCTATTCATTATAAAAGTAATCCACATGACTCTGGAGGGTTAATAAAGTACTTCCGAAGTGAATCGATGGGTTTATATAAGAAAAATATCCATATTTAACTCGTTATAAAATAAGAAAATAACTAGTTTCCGGCGCAACGATGACGTCGGATATCGCGTAAAAAAGCATAACAGCCACGGCGTTGACGGCGGACGCAGCGTAAAAAACATAAATGATGTGACGATGATGTCGGGCGTTACACAAGCGTTTTGAATCACGAGAGGATATTTTTCTTACACAAACCCATCGATTTAATTCAGAAGGCCTTTATTATTCCCCCGGAGCCGTGTGGAGCACTTTTAAAATGGATGGATGCACTTTTTTGGGCTACAAATTTTGGGCTGCCATTCACTGCCATTATAAAGCTTGGACGAGCCAGGACACGTATTAATATAACTCTGATTGTATTCGTCTGAAAGAAGAATGTCATTTACACCAAGGAGGACTTGAGGGGGGGAGTAAATCAGGGTGAACGATTCCTTTAAGCTTGAGCTGAGATTGGTTTATTATGTGTCAAATAAGCTTTTGCTGTGCTCAATGTATATGCTAATGAAAGCCTAAATTAAACGTTTTGAAGACTAGATTTTCAATGGACAGATTAATAAAATTCTTATGTGTTTGGAACAATATGAGGGTTGGTAATTTATGAATCATGACTGAATTTGTATTGGCAAGTGGACTATACATTTAAGACAACTTGAATGATCAACTATCAGTCACTGTAACCACACCATGCATTTATGCTGGTGGCAGCTGAAAGGTTAACATGTTGCTAAATAAATGTAATGTAGTTTTGACATGTGTCCTACCTTGTGTCTTGAAAACATCTCCTGACTCTTCCTTTTAAATAGTAACAGACCTGCCAGGATCGTAGTTTTTTTATGATTCATGACAAGACTTCTTTCAACCACTGCAAATCTAGCATTGCCAATTACCTTACACCTTTACAAACCCAAGGCAACTTCAGGATAACTGCCAGTGAAAATATAACACACGAAATGTTTCTGTTTATATTAGGAAAGCCGACTATAACAACAACTTTCAAGACTTGACCAGTATTCTCCTGAAGCAATACAACATGACTTTGAATGATAGACAGACTGGTCTTTGGACTTTAAGCCTTTTAAAAAAATCATATTGCTTCAGAAGACTTACAAGTTGTGCTAAAAGACATTTATGGTCATAATTACGTTTGCAAAAATAGCAATTCATTCAAAAATTAAAATTGAAGAACAAACTTATATTTGTATGAACATTATGTAACTGTTCATAACGTTATCATTTGCATTTTGCACAGTAACGTTACAAAATTCCATTGATTTGTTCAATGTTAATTCTAACTTACTTACTCATAGAATTGTAGCCACGTTGCTGCCATATGCACCTTCGTCTTTGCTCTGAAAAGATTTAAAAGCATGGCAACAATGTGTTAGTGTGAGTTTCAAATGAGAAAACGTCATGAGAAACAAATAACAGTTTAAAATTTTATCTAACGTTAGCAAAACAGGATCTAAAATGCTCCTCAAGTCACTTTGTTCACCCCGGAGCTTCAGCTGCTTTAGTCAAATTAACTAGCATCACATATGATAGAGGAAACTCGAATTCGATTAACAATACATTTAAAACGGTTGTAATATAAGGAATGCGTGAGTTTGCATTAACGTTACCTTTTGCTTTAACGTAAGTTAGTTAACGTCACTGTGGCACGAGACGAGAGACATGGAAAGATGACCAACTGTCTCAAAAGCCAGCGTTTATCTGTCCGACTGTGAGAAAGCACAAACATATATTTTTTAATTCCCCGCTGACAAACTGCAGTGTAAAACAGCATAATTAACTCCAAACGTGTACATTACCTTTGATAACTCTGGTGCAATAGCGCATTTGCTCCTAATGTTAGATTGTTTGCTGGCTAACTTTACACACAACATTACTGAGCTGGTTAATCTTCGGATAAACATAAAAGAGTTACGAAAATAACACTGAAAACGTTCAAACATGAGCGAAATATGAATAAATAAGTTTGAAACGCTTACCTTTTGTTTTTCTTGACTGTAGCGCGAGCCGTCCTGCTGTGACTGGACTGAAGGAGGGAAAATGGTGCGGTTTTTGTTACCTCGGAAACTCACTGGGATGATACTTTGACATGACTAAATGTAATGACTTTAAAAGAGCTTAATGTAAGACTGTAGGCTTAATATGAGGTAGATTAATGTATATACTATTGTTTATTTATTTATTTTATCAGCTTTTAGTCTTTCCTGTAGCTCAATGAGTAGAGCATGGCGCAACGCCAAGGTCATGGGTTCGATTCCCAGGGAAAGCAAGACTTGACAAAAATGTAAAATGTGTACCTTTTACAATGTAAGTCGCTTTGGATAAAAGCGTCTGCCAAATGCATAAATGTAAAATGTAAATGTAGTTATTTAATTGGCCATAGATGTAAAATACTAGATTAAATAAATATCTGTAACTTAAACCATTAGAGTTAAAAAGTTTTAGTAACTTATTTAGATTGAGGTTTGCTTACAATAATACATTTTTGAGTTAACATCACACATATTTGTTAAGTTGAATTAACTTTTTTGGTAACATTAAGTAAAATGAACTTATTTCATTTAATGAATTTCACTGTTAGGTTTTACAGTGTATATATATATATATATATATATATATATATATATATATATATATATATATATATATATATTAATATATATATATATATATATATATATATATATAAATATATATATATATATATATATATATATATATATATATATATATATATATATATATATATATATATATATATATATATATATATATTAATAAATTACATTTTGATGTTTGAAAAGCCAGAGACACACTGTGAGCATACAATATTTGAAAATCGATCCTTATTATTTATTTAAACTTCTTGTGCAAAAGCAACTATTGAAACCTAGTAATTCAATTGGCTTGTGTAGAAGATTTTATTATTGAATTTAATGTAAAATAAGCTGTATATAAGACACTATTAAATATCAGATGTATGCTGAGGTTGCGTTTGTCATGAATTAAATGTTTGTGGACGTTGACTGCTCCAAAATGACATGCATGATCGACAGAAAAATAACTTGGAATGTGGTGACGTGAGCCAGGAAACCAACTGAAAAACTAGTTGAAGATTGTTAGCATTTTGGGGAAGCAGCTATGTATATATCAAAAACCAAAGAACGGGGAGTTGTCTCCTGCAGGAGAGACTCGGCTTAGTTGATGCGAATAAAGCCTTTCTGAAATCAAATGATCTTTGGGAAATGATTTTTGCAAGAATAAAATTTCCAACACTTGTCATGTTGCTGAAATATGTACTAGGAAACCTTATTTAGCATTACATATATATAGAATAATTACTTGCATACTGTAACTTTAGTTACCGTTATATTATCTTAGCTATTTATTACTTATAGAAATAGTGCAACATCATAGTTTCATTACATGTATTGCAAAATACATAATGTTTTGAGGACCAAGTTTGTAGTCAAAGTATGGGCAGGCCATAGTCAATGTAAATCATATAGTTGATGCTTCGTCCATACCAGTGAATGTGCCATAACTTTTTACCAGTAATTTGAGTGAGGTGTACAGACCACCAATGAGGTTTAACGCATCTCTAGCAGAAGGAACAGCCACTGCTAACAACAGTATAGTTGCTTCACAGCCTCCTACAATATAAAATCCCTTTATGTGTGAACATCCCATTACCATTCCCAAGCATCATTTGGTCTTCAGACTGGACAGCAGGATTCTTGTCTTTGGCAATTACCTATGACTCTGGGATTTTCTACCTGGGTTTTAACCAGGCAATAGAATTCAAAAGCAGCAAGCAAGACCTTGAAAGACCTCACAGAGGAAGAGAGAAAAAAACTTTAGCTGATGTCTTGCGATGGTCTTGTAATTGGGGTGATTTCTTTAAAATTGTTGTTACTCAAAAAAGCCCTGGAACAGAGCTAAGTAGGATAAGCAGTTAAACTAAAAAGAGGTTTTAACTTTTTATGAGGTGGCAAAAAAGTCTTTCTTTCTTTCAAGCAAGCATTCACACACACATTTTTGTCCCCGATAGTTGTCATTAAGTGTAGCTTTTCATGGCCAAGAAGAGCAATCACAATTGCCAAACCACAAAACCCCCCAAAATTCAGAATCTAAACTCCTCATAACCACAGCAATGGCCGCCTCTTCCAAATAACAAAATAAGGAGTGAAATGAACACATACAGATGTAAAAGGGTTTTGAGGCTTGTGGACAGAGCAAACCAATACTCACCGCTTTAGTTACTGTAAAACGAGCTCACACACAGCATTAGAATTCACTGTCAATCATTTGTGTTTTCTCTGTGTGAAATGCAACACAAAACACTCAGACGTTTGCAAGTTTGATGGTTCCAGATGTCCCAAAACCATTTTCATGAAACACTCAAACACGCATATTCATTTTTTTTTTTTTTTTTACTTTTCCGAGGCTGTCATGTGAATACGTTTTTACAGCATTATTTTTTTTATCCAACTACAATTTGTTCACAATTTTTGTCTTACTATATGATTTTTTCTTCATCTGAACAGATAAACAATGCAGCATGACCAGTCAAACATACAGACAACACCCCCCCCCCCCCCCCCCAAAAAAAAAAAAAACATCCATACCAACACACTGGCACCATTCTATTGTATACATATAACAAAAGATAATATATATTTATGAATATCAATTAGAAGAATTATATCAAAGACATGGCCACATAGTCATTAAAAATAAATCTAATAAATAAATAAGTCAATAATTACAGAAGAACTCTTTTGAGAAATGGATGATTGATTGAACTCGCTAACCTCACCATTCACAGAAGCAAATAATACACAATTTGTACTGTTTTCAGGTCACTGAAACATTAAACTTAGACCAATACAGTGTCAGGATGGACCTGAGGAATACTGATCGGTCGGTTTATCTATATTTTACAAATGTCCACTTCTCATCACTGTCAGTTAAACTCTTTTCATATGTTCAGTGCATAGGCAGAAAGTTCCTTTCCTAGTTTCACTTCCCATGCAGGTCATGTAAACGCCACGCTATTCCCATCCAGCCTGATGTGCATATTCGGACCAGTCAAGCTTTCACAGGCATCCGGATGCCAAACATGCTGAGGCCCCACGTATAGCACCATGCCGACCGTCAAGGATTGGACCGTAACCTCATGGCGGCATCTGCCTCCTGTGTCCCACCTCTGCATAGAGATGTCATGAGGAAGGTGGAGGTATGAACAACACTATACCGTAGTCTCGTACTCTGTCACTTCCTTGGGGTTGGTGAAGCTCTGGTACTGGATTCGGGGCGTCACAGGAGATGTATTCTCTAGCACCAGGATGGTCTTTCTCAGCCTACGGTCGATAAAGTGTGCATCCCAGGCTGGGTAACTTTTTCTTGGCAGGTCGATGCGGATAACGGGACCTTCAGTTCTTGGTGGACGCGGGGAAGAAGCTGGGGGAACACTAGGAGGCCTTACCTGAAACACAGGCAGGCAGCTGTCTCTATCCCCAGCCCCAATCTCCCGATCCCCACCATTAGTCCTCTGGAGAGTTCTGGGTGGGCTAGTAACCACGTCCGGTTGGGGCAGGGGTGTACCCAAATCCCCAACGCCTCCCAGGCCAATTACCCCTATTCCCTCCTCCACACAGCTCCACTGAGCACCCAGGATGGGTCCATCCGGGTGGAGCAGGCAATAATAGACGAACATAAAGAACGTTCCCAAAGCATAGCTACACACAACCACGCACACAATGATCAGGGCGTAGTGTGAGTCCAAAGTGTGAGGTCCTCTATGGATATACCAAGCGGTGGTGAGTGCGACATTCTCAACCATGGTCACGCAGTAGTACATGCCCAGCCGAAAGCGGGCACGGCCTTCCTTCACATTGAACCAGCAAAAGATGTAGATGATGCCCACCACCATGTTGTAGATGATCTCCTCCCACTTGGACATGCAGAAGTCGGTCTCGCCCTGGATGATCCAAAAGGTCATGGCGCACCAGTGGGCCACGATGAAGATCCCGAAGTAAAGCTGGAAGACTGAAGCGAAGAGGGCGAAGGCGATGGTCCGAGCACCGATGGTGAAGAGATGCCAGAGCATTTGAACAATCACAGCCTTGTAGGACATGGGAAGTTTATCATCACGAGAGTCGCGCAGAACCTTCTGGTAGGAAGCGATCATCCAGGCGAGTGAAACCAATGAGGCAGATGCAGAGAGACCTACAGAGACAGAGCAAGAAGAACAGCTTGAGTAATGAAGCATAAAACCCAGAAATAACTTTAAAAATTATGCAAAAGAAACATGGCCAATGCACTGCAAACAATGTTATACATACATAAGAGATGTTTCTTGCATTGCAGTGCTGGTAACAAACCTTAGTACTCAAGGGTCAATGGAGTTACCTATAAATGTTGGTGCTAGATAGAATTTGCTATCGTTCATGTAGCAGTGTAAATATCAAGAATTGTACTAACTCTTAAATAACTTGCTCATCAAGATTGTCTTCAAACTGCTACTACACCATGATAGAAGTTGACTTGAAAGAGAAAACTAGCCATAGAAGATGCTTAAAATAACAGCTGGGACCAATGCAATGAAGTTCAAGCTGGTTTATGCTAGTTTGGTGCTAGTCTAGCTGGTAGATTGCTACTGTTAGTGTTAACTAAAATGAAAACATTTTTTTAATAAACTGAAAAAAGTACAGGTTTTCAAAACCAACTAAAAAAAAAAAAAAATTGTCAAATTAATTTTAGTTTTTTAACATATAATTATAATTATATATTATAATGCCTTGTAGCTGAGAATGCAGTGCACTTTGTTAATTATTGCATTCTGACACATTTAGAAAGGCAACGATGCACGGAATCAAGCTTGCTGAAAGCGTTTGCATTTACACTCATGCATACAGCGAGTTTCAGGCCTGAGTGACTTCAGATGGCCATATAAAAGAAAAAAAGTGCAATTTTCCCCATACCATGCAAGGTCAGAATATATAAGCTGTTGACCCCCACCGGCATGTATAGTATTAGTGCACACAAAGCAGATTTGCACGTCTTAAATAACTATTATTCATTTCAGTTGTTAAGTTTAACCTTTAATAATAATACCAGTTGACAGGGCTCCCTGTCCGGTTAGAAAAAAACCCCAACAAAAACAGCATATGCTGGTTAGGTATGTTTTGAAGCATGGCAGCTGGTTTGAGCTGGTTTATGCTGGACCTTAATTGGTCATGTGCTGGTTCAAGCTGGTCCTGAGCTCAAGCTAGTTTTGTAGGACCAGATTAGGACCAGCACTTGACCATCTTAAGCCAGCTGCTATGCTTCAAACCCACTCCACCCCTACCATAATTCTCACTCCATGCTAAACTCAAAAGTTGGCAACCGTGCAATCTCAGTGTTGCATGAAGCTCTTCTATAGCCGTAGCCAATTAAATAGCCTAAAAAAGCAAGTGCTAAATATAAAACCTAATCAAAATCATTAAGAATCACTACATTTCCACATTATCAGACTTCTGCCTTCAATATTTAATTAGATCTAATGTGATTCATTGCTAATTGAACATGCGATTGAATAATTAAGTTTCAAAACATGAATAATTCAGGGACTAATTGATGTCTCGCCTCTTTGGACTAATAATATATGAATGTGCGAATATACCTTGCGTCACGACAGACACATTTTGAGAAAAGATTCTGACGAGGCAAAGAAGCAAAGCGATTTTAATTCCAGACATCACGGCGGCTCTTATGAAACACAAACTGACATGAGCTGGCAGAGATTTGAGAGCTGCTCTTTCAAGGGGTATGGCAGGAAAAAAGAAATGCTTTCAAGTTTTGTAACGTTTGTTGCTCTTGTTTTTGGATTTCAAATAATATTTCATAGATGCTACAACACCTGCCGAGACAACAAATCACAGGGCTTGTTCCCCAACTGCCTGAGAGGATGTCTCTCTAGAGAGAATGAGTGTAAGAGTGTGTGTTTGACTTGCTGACTTGCTGGTCAGGGTGACAGACGGTCGCTTTATATTGTGGTTGCGAGTACACTAACATGCTAAGGTAGAGTGAAAAGGTAAGAGGAGGTGTGTGTGAGCATGTGTGATCGAGAGATGTGCAGCAATCTCAGGGGGCTTCCACACTGAGCTGATGTTGTCATAGGGATCAGCTCTTAAATACAGCTCATTACATGTTTGTGTATCTGGTAGGTCCCGACAGATTGCCTTCGGATGCTTGATTCCTCTCCAGTCCTACACACACACACACACTCACACACACGCACACGCACACACACACACACACACACACACACACACACACACACACACACACACACACACACACACACACACACACACACACACACACACACACACACTTGCAACTTCACCCTATTTAAAGTGTCATGAAACCCCTGTTTTAGCACTGCTTGTTCACACCTCTAATTTGAAAAATACTCAAAAATGGAAGTATAAAGCTGTGAGAAAGTGGGAGTGTAGAGGGATACAACAACTAATAAAACAGACCTGCTACACACTCATTTATACAGACAAATTAATAATTCAATGTGAGCAGAGAAAAAAAAAAGCTAACAGATTTGGAGGCACCTTAATGTATTTAAAAAAAGTAACCCTATGACAACAAACTCACACAAATCTTAAAAAAAGTTGCGCCCCAACGACAATATTTTAATTCATGAAATATGATGCATAGGGCCGTTTTCTAAAGTTGTGCTCCTAGCAGGTCACTTTCATTTTAAAGCATTTTTTTCCTTTTATCTGCGTAATATTTCAGGTTTTGCATAGCTCAGTTGTTAAAGCATTGCAATATACAACAACATCCTGCGATCATGAGTTCACAGAAAGAATAAAGGCATAGTTACTTTTGTCCATTCTTCTTTGAATTTTCGGTCTACATCATTGTCTTCTGTGTATCAGAAAACATCTTGTCATCACATTCATGATCAGACGTACTACAGTATCAGTGTCAATATTTGCACATATATTTTATTAGAGGAAGACATGGTGAAATATGTGCACATACATAACACTAGCCTAGAAATCTACAGTACATGCACGAATCTCAAGCTGTCTGGTGGATATCTTGGCATGGATGAAAAAAACATCACCTGCAGCTCAACTTAGCAAAGACTGAGCTGGTCGTCTTCCCTGCTAATCTGACCATACAACACGACTTCACCATCCAGCTAGGTTCATATTTGATTACCCCTTTAGGGTCGGTCAGAAATCTTGGAGTAATCGTTGATGACCAGCTGTCCTTCAAAGACCAGATCTCAAAGACAGCTTGGTCATGCAGGTTTGTGTTGCACAACATCAGGAAAATCAGACCGTTCCTTAAAGAGCACGCAACACAGCTTCTTGTCCAAGCCCTGGTAATTTCTAGACTTGACTATTGCAATACGCTTCTGGCTGGACTTCCATCTTGTGCAATCTAACCGCTGCAAATGATCCAGAAAACTGCAGCACGTCTTGTCTTCAATAAGGCCAAAATGGCTCATGTCACACCTCTTTTCATCTGTCTACATTGGCTACCACTCGCTGCCCGGATCGAATTCAAACCTCTGACTCTTGCTTATGGATCTTCCACAAGCTCAGCACCCGCATACTTCGACTCGCTCCTACTAGTCTACACCCCCACCAGAAGCCTTCGCTCAGCTAACGAGCGAAGGCTTGTGGTACCATCACAGAGAGGCATGAAATCCCTTTCCAGAACTTTTTCATTCACTGTTCCTGGTTGGTGGAACGATCTTCCGTCCTCCATACGCACGACAGAATCACTGGCTTCATTCAAAAGACAGGTAAAAACTAATCTCTTCCATGAGCACTTAATCTTATCATTAAAAAAAAATTCTAACCCTTCTTCCTCTTTTTTTTCCTCTTTTCCCTCCCTTTTCTGGTTTCTGCTACTCTGAGTAATATCCAAATCTTTGTATTTGGGGCACTTTTTGTGTTTCTTTGCCTCTTCATGACAGAGCTTCATGTATTCCTCAGATGTATGTCGCTTTGGATAAAAGCGTCTGCAAAATGCATAAATGTAAATCTAGACACACCCTAGCGGCAGCGAATCTAATTTGCAGCAAGTGTCGTCTGGTGACTCTCCATTGACTTGTGAGCTGGAAAAAACAAACTCTGGTCAGGCCAATCACATTGTGTGTAGAGTCGGTGGGCGGGCTTAACATAATGGTGGCAGAGATGTGGAGACAGCTGGTGAACGGTGGCCTTGAGAATCGGCTTTTGCCGCGTCTCTGGAAGACCTGGAGTTGAGCTTTTCTTTGAGAAAAGAACAAAGAACGACACTGAAATTATTCTTAAGAAGGGAAGATGTGTTCAGAGTTTTGCCGACCGGATACAGTGAAAGTTTAATTATATATGAGCTCCGCAACACGTTGCTCTGGTTGGTTATAGCGCTATCCAGTTGCGTGCAGAGGGAGTTTGAAAGACAAAAAAAATTTGAGTTAATACAATGAACAGTTTTGAGAATCAACAACCTTTATTTAAATATTATTAAAAGATTTTGGGACCCACTTTATATTAGGTGGCCTTAATGTACTAACATTGTAATTAATAATTTGATACAATGCACTTATTGTGTACATACATGTTTTTACATTGTACTTACATTTTTAAAAATACCTGCATGTAATTACATCTGTAATTCATTTCTGCAGTTACATTTGTAATTACACAGTTGGCACTTCCCTTAAACCTACCCTACCCTTAAACTGACCCACACCACCACACCTGTCCCTAACCCTACCCGTATCCCACCTCAATATCCACAAGTGTTTTGCAATACAATTTGAACACAGTGAGTACTTATTTTTTGATGTAAGTACATAGTACTTAAGGCCACCTAATAAAGTGGGGCCAGATTTTGTAACCATGGGGTAATTGTGTGTTTTATTTGTGAAGATGCGGCCAAAGTGTGCTATTTTTATGATTTATCCAATTTTTTATGTGGTTCAGATACAATATTTTGAGTTTCTATTTATTAAACCAATTTCCTTCATTGTATCAACTAATATTTTTAATTTCAATAAACGCACAATTTACTTTTTTTTTAAACCAAATTTTTCAAAGTCTGACCCTTGCTGTTCACTGAGTGTTAACTCTTTTTGCATTTTATTTCTCTCTCTCTCTCTCTCTCTCTCTCTCTCTCTCTCTCTCTCTCTCTCTCTCTCTCTCTCTCTCTCTATCTCTCTCTCTCTCTCTCTCTCTCTCTCTCTCTCTCTCTCTCTCTCTCTCTCTCTCTCTCTCAGCCTTCGTTCTGAGCAACTCATTTGGTGCAGATCCAGATTAAGAGAGGTCTTAATTAGCAGAGATCCTAAAGCATTAGTCTGCGTTTTCCCGCTCCGCTTCCAGCTTGCCCGCATGCTCTCCGCGTTCTCTCCCGGCCTCTCTTTCAGAGGCTCTCATGGAGCAATGCGCTGGCAATCTTAATTAAATCAAACATCAGAGGCAGCGCAAGCCCACTGCCACAAAGACTGCCTCAGATTAGAATGCAGTTTAAAGAGACAGGGATAAGACAAGTTAAAGCCCAGCACTGGCAGTGCTGAAAGAGAGAAAGAGGGAAGTTTAAGTTGTTACAGCGCCTGCATTTAACAGCTAGATGATGTGGTGGAAGAAAGTGCCGGAGATGTTTGCATAATGCACTTTAATAACAGTATTTGTGTTTTAGATTATATTAAACGACTACATGACAGTTACAGTCAAGTCCTAAAAGAACAAAGGCTCTCTACGAGATCTCTAAGACCTTAAAACACACAGTGGGGAATTCACAAAGAATGAATTGTGCTCTCTTGTGAATGCTCTTGTGAATTATGTTCTCATGCTAGTGATTAACCATCAGCCCTAGCCGCCATTACTAGTTTAAAAGCATCACCCATGTGTTGTGTTGAAAGTAATGTGTTTGAACAAGTAACAACTGGGTTTTATTTTAAGCATTAGAGAAACACATTTCTGTGAGTGTGGGTTTGTATGAGAGAGAAGAGTGTTCATGATTACCTGTGGCTGCTCTGGCTGTCAAGCACATCTTTAAGTGATTTAGACACATTATTGCAGTATTTTTAGCTGGGGGGAAAACGTTGGTATATTTTGCTTTTTTTTGGTAACAGAGCTGGATGATATAGTATACCTAAAAAATAATACTTTTATGCCTTTTAACTATATATTATATGGCCATTCTACAGAACTGATGCAAACTGCTGTCCCATAACCAAATAAACACATTTAAAAAGCATTTAAGTATTCAAATTTTAGATGTTAACTAAAATCCTTTCTTTCTAAGATCTAGTAAATCCCACAATTCTATTTAAAATATCCATAAGCTTAATATATATATATATATATTGGTTACTTTCATTTGGGAGGTGGCTCTCCCGAACCCTAAAAAAGAAAAGAAAAAGTATTTTAAATTTTCTTTGTAATTCATGAGACTTAATGTAACAAACTGTGTGACATTTTCATGTCACTACATGTGTGTAGTGTATTCATGTGTATGTTTCAATCCACTGGTTGAGAGTGATTTTAAGTGTCCCTCTCTCTTATAGCCTCTCTTTCATAGTAGATAGGTTGGTAATGCCCGGAAAGTACTGCTTAAGTAAAGGGAATTTACAGCGTTACTTTCGGTAATTATAAGGTAACTAAAGAATAAATATGTATAGGTATAAGACAACAATATGCAATATTTGGGGAATAAAGGGGTAACTATCAGGAAAATGAACAAATCATTTATACTGTAAGTATGTTTAATTAATGGGTAATTATAGTTACAGGGTAAGTATGAATCTACAGGCTGTAAATTAAAGTGGTGTTTGTTCCCCTTTTGTTTCATATAGTTACAGGTATAGTTCATACTTACCCTGTAACTAGGCCTTTCACGATAACAAATTTTACTGGACCATAAATTGGCCAAAAAATTAGAGCGTTAAATGATAATATTGTCATTCTGAGACACCTAAAATAATGATAATGGCATAATAATGCAGGTACACCTTTTCAAAGATCAATACACTTTTATTTCTAAAGACTATTTAACACTAAAAACAGAAAATATTTTAAATATACACAATAAATGAACAAAACAACTTAAAACAATAAAAGCAATAGACTCTAACAAAAAAGGCCCTTGAATAAATACCAAAAACAATAAATAAAATGGATGAAAACTGCAATGAATGATTGTGTTTTAGGTGCATATTAGGGGTGGCATGGTTCACAAAACCCATGGTTTGGTTTGTATCACGGTTTGCGGTTATGCACACGGGAGTGCACAATAATTGTATAAAATCTAAGCATTTAGTGGGGAAAAAATAAAGGAAACTACAAAAGTGAATAAGTGTAGCTGTAAATCTGGTAAAATGTTTCAGTCAAAGTGCTCTTCTATCATCTTGAATCAGTCGGCCCATTCTCCTCTGACCTCTTGCATCAACAAGGCATTTTCGCCCACAGGACTGCCGCATACTGGATGTTTTTTTCCTTTTTTCACACCATTCTTTGTAAACCCTAGAAATGGTTGTGCGTGAAAATCCCAGTAACTGAGCAGATTGTGAAATACTCAGACCGGCCCGTCTGGCACCGACAACCATGCCACGCTCAAAATTGCTTAAATCACCTTTCTTTCCCATTCTGACATTCAGTTTAGAGTTCAGGAGATTGTCTTGACCAGAACCACACCCCTAAATGCATTGAAGCAACTGCCATGTGATCTTTAATGCTTTCATACTTGCAAGTCGTGAAACAAATGGGGAATGTGAAACTAAATCTTAAAGCCTATTCACACCAAGAAAGATAACTAATAAAGATAACCATAAAGATAGCTATATTAGCATCCTCACCAGTGAACAATATCACTCTGTTTATTCTAAAACAGAATGCATATCTGTTGTGCTTTTCTGTCGCTTTAATACCGGAGCTCATTACAGCAGGATGAATTCGGATTGGCTGTCATTGTTTTCATGGCTCATCAGCTGGATAAAATTTCTGAAATTGATTCCAACTATATTGTTTCTATTTGCCATTACACTTATAGTTGTGGTGTAGACTGGTTTTTTTTTTTTTATATTAAGAACGATTTTTAGAACTATATCTTTATAGTTATCATACTTGGCGTGAACGGGCCTTTATTCTCGTTCTCTTTGTGCATTCATTTGAAGCACAGTTTTGAAGCAACGGACACAGTGAAGGGAAACTGTTAAGTGCTACTTGATAGTAGTGCAGTTATAGAAAAACAATAATCAGCATGCAACATGAATAGCATCCATCAGAACCATAAATAAACAGCATTGCCATAGAATATAGGAGACTGCACACTTCAGAGCCCTCACTTCAAGTGCTTTTCTCTCCACAGTGAGGAGCGGAATACAGATGCTCACTTTCAAATGGAATTCACTGACACAATGTAAAGGTCAAAGGTCTGAGTCAGACTGACAGGCAAGGCCATGAGATCAGAAAAAAGATACAAAGAAAAAGCCAGCGTAAAAGAAGAAGAAGAACAAGAAAAAAACCTTTCTGCGTGGTAGTTGGTAACCAAACCCATGACCCAGAATTAATCAGAACATCTCTGAGACTGTTCAGTCCTACAGCGAGTTATACATCTCTCTCTCTCTCTCTCTCTCTCTCTCTCTCTCTCTCTCTCTCTCTCTCTCCTTCTCTCTTCTCTCTCTCTCTCTCTCTCTCTCTCTCTCTCTCTCTCTCTGATGACTACCGTTTTTCTCTCATCTTTTTGTCCCTTGAGTACTGTTCTCCTCTCCCAGTGGCATGTGATGGCCTTCTGAGGAAACAAAGAAGTCCTCTCTGTGTTTTAAAACTTTGTAGGCCTACTTTCCTTTTTTTCTTCGTTACTTTAACTTTACTTTAATGTTGTAGAGGTGATGAGCGGGGCACTTTCTAACGCAGGGTTAGTTTGTGACACCCATGGTTTAACACTTTCCACACATGCCAGGATGAAGAAACTTAGTGCATTTACTAGTTGCCATACCAACGCTTATTTAGAGTAGAAATTAAAAATAAAAGCTTTGAAAGATATCCACTGAACATTTATTTAACCAGAAAAAAAGTGCATTTCTTTAAGTTTATTTTTTCATCTCTGTTTTTGTGTTATTTAAAATCTTTATTTAAAGGGGTGGAAACACTCCAGTTTCAGTCAGTGTCATTGTCAATCTTGAGTACCTATAGAGTAGCATTGCATCCTGCATATCTCCGAAAAGTCTTTATTTTTTTTAATAATTATATAAGAAAGATGCGCTGTTCCGGAGTCTTTCCGAAAAAAGCCGAGCGGGGTGGGGGCGTGTCGTGTGAGCGGAGCTAAATAATGACGTGTGCAGCAGCGCGCTGTGTGTTGAGTCGAGTGCGTCATCCCTAACAGCGGGGAAAAAAACTTTATTCAAAATAATAAATATGGCTTTTAATCAGATACAGCCATACATCTATGATCCGGAATCAGACCCAGAGCTGCAGTTGAACAGGAAGCAGCAGCAAAAACGACTAGAGCAGGGACGTCTCTATGTGGTGTACAAGTTATACATAACTATATAATATGCTTAGCGGCTTGTGCTATTTACATATTTATACTTGAATTATATCGTCATATTTTTGTCTTTGAAGGTGTACATGTGGAAGTGCAGTTGTGCACGTGTGTTTGTGTGTTTACGGTGGTTTGTGTAGACAGTAAGCGGACTAAAAAAAACACAGACATTTGAAGCAGTCTCACTCACCGCCTGCGGTTCTAACGTTGGGACTGCTCCATCATTCAGCATTAGGCGATTGGGAAAATCCGGCGTCGAGCTGGGCCTTGTTTATGAAACAGTCGGCACCGAAATGCAGCGAACAGATATAAACATTCGCGCAACTCAGTTGCTGATCCGGAAAAGCAAAATTACATCCACTGTGCCTTAACGCAGGGTTTTGGGGAATCTGTGCAGACTGTCTTGGTCTGGCAACCAAAAACGCACTTTTTTGGTGACATTGTTATGTGCACATCACCTGTCCAGCATCCTACAAAGCAGCGCTTTGATGGGCGTAGCCTGTTACTTTCGCTCTCTCCCTCTCTCTCCTCTCACGCGCTTCCGGTAGAATTGTCCGTAAGGCCCCATACAAGGAAAAGTCCGCCCCCATTAACGTCAAAGGGGACGGATGATCTCAAAAACTTGCGAAACTTTATGACTAACCGGAAGTAGTATTTTTGACAAAGAAATACTCCCATCAAACGTCCACCTTAACTTTTGAAACTTTTGTCTATGTTTAGTATGGGATTCCAAGTCTTTAACAGTGTAAAAAGATCAGTATGCATGAAACAGCATTTCACCCCCCCTTTAAAAAAAATATTTAAAAGCACATCATTGTACTAGACATTAATGTGGGAAAAAATAAATACTATGAACTCTAAGTGGATTTACACAAACTGAGAAATTTAAAACCATCATCTAATTTCTCTATGAATAATAAGAATATAGAACATAATGTGGATAAATACGTTCAAAAGTCTGGGATCTGCAAGATGTTTTTGTTTTAAGGCCAATTCCCACTGCATAGACAAACACACAAAAAAAGTTGAAAAATAAATGTCATGTTCACACTGCACCAACAAATAAGCCACCCACGGAAATGGTCGAGCACCCGCGGAAAAGACACGAGATATTCCTCCTTTTATTTTAACCAATACAAATTAAAAAGGATTGCAGCTTTCAGACACGACTTTATTTTCGTTCTATAGGTCATTGGAGGCATTATTGTAATGCAAGAGTGCCTCCATGTAACAAATCTCTTACCTCGCAGGCGAATTTCTTTCACTATCACAAACGGGACGCACACTTTCAAATATGGCATGCTCTCGCTCTGATTTTACGCATGTGGGCTCAAAACTTTTGTCCAATGTGCCCTCGCGAATATCTCCTTGCTCTTTCTGTAGAATTGTCTTCTGATTTGTCCAGACACCTGCCATTTTTTTAGATTACGTCTGAGTTTGTTGTCGTTCGTTGGAAAATCATATCAAACAATTCAGACATTCCACGGCCCAGCGAACGCAGACTGAACATGTTCAGTTGGGTGAAAACAAAACCTCCAACGGCAACAAACGCCGTTTGTTGCCGTTATTATATGTTTTGATGTTTGCCGTTATTTTGATGTTGCCGTTATTATATGGTTTTTTCATTATTATATGTTTTGATGCTCAATAAACATGTATTATTATAATAATTAATGTTTAAAATAGTTGCGCTGCTTAATTTTCACGGTGATACATTGTTTTTTTGATTCATAGAAAGTAAATGATTGTAAAAAGATTTTTTAAAATAATATAATGCATGTCTTTAATGTCTATTTTGATCAATTTAATGGATCCTTGCTTTTGAATGGTAGTGTACTTTTATTCTTAATATTTATTTATTTTTTATTATTAAACTGTTGATGATTTTCATGTCTTTATATCAAAACCTATTGCTGTTTTTTCCCCACGCTTGTATCTGAGGTGCCAGAGTCATTTCATATGGCATCGCACAGAGTGGAGCGTGTTAAACGTTTTGTTTAATTCCATCACAAGCAAACTCTTCTCAGGAGTGGCCATATGAATAAGTCATGATGATCACGGCACAATCACACAAGTGTTCTGTCCTCTCTCTCTCTCTCTCTCTCTCTCTCTCTCTCTCTCTCTCTCTCTCTCTCTCTCTCTCTCTCTCTCTCTCTCTCTCTCTCTCTCTCTCTCTCTCTCTCTCTCTCTCTCTCTCTCTCTCTCTCTCTCTCTCTCTCAACACTTCCCATTAAGTATGCCCAACTAAAAGCATCTCATCTGCCCACCTGGGAAACCTTGTATGTGTGTGTGTGTGTGTGTGTGTGTGTGTGTGTCCTCACCCCTGCAGGGGCAGTATGTGGTTACTGTGGATCATGATGCTGAGCTGCAGCACAAGCTGAGGTGCGCTCTTCAGGAAAGCCTCCAGCAGCCGCAGCATGTTGATGTCAGCGCTCTCAAACATCAGACGCCAGTAGAAATGACGCTGACCTGGGTCACTATGCCAACGGCTTTGCACTCCCAGGTACAAGGTGTGGACGTACCTGGAAACACACAGAGGGGAAATGTCAAGTGGTTATTCAGGTTCAGTAATTAAAGGTCAAATGATGTTGTTTCTTGCGCTCTATAGCCACCCTTAAAAGGGATTTAACAGTTGGACTACTGGAGGTAAGGGTCAGAAATTAAAGGTGCCCTAGAATGAAAATGAATGAAAATGAAAAATGAATTAACCTTGCCATTGTTAAAAAAGTTCAGTACATGGACATCACATACATTGAGTCTCAAACAGCATTGCCTCCTCCTTCATATGTAAATGGTAAATGGACTGCATTTATATAGCGCTTTTAACAGACCCTATGGCCATCCAAAGCGCTTTACATTTTGCCTCACATTCACCCATTCATACACCGACGGCGATGTCAGCCATGTAAGGCGCCATCCAGCTCGTCGGGAGCAGTTGGGGTTCGGTGTCTTGCTCATGGACACCTCGACACTTGGTCAGGTGGAACCGGGGATTGAACCACCAACCTTCTGGTTTGTAGACAACCTACATGAGTCACTGAGCCACTGCCGCCCCTAAAATCTTGTTGATGTAAATCTTGTTTGTGAAAAACACCACGGAAAAACATGCTATTTTCAACATAACTTCACATGTGACGCAATCGCTGGGATCATTAATATGTACGCCCCCGACATTTGCATGTAAGCCCATGTTCATTGTCAGGTGAAACTGCGCAGTGTGCAGCCGTCGAGAGTTAAGCAGATAAAGAAGCGTCACTCGAGGATAGTGAAAACAGCAGATCATGGAAATAAATGTCATGTTCCAGGCTGTGCTGGGGATGTGAGGACTTTTCATACCCTTCCCACAGATAAACAATGTCAACAGTCATGGTTGATGTTTATTATAACCGTGATAATATCCCCTGTGTTGTCTAGATCTAACGCAAGATGCTGGTTAAATTTTTTTCCTGCCAGTGTTGTCATAAAATACAACAGTAGATACGTATGTCAATCCCTTTTGACGGATTTAAATCTAAATTAACTTATATTTCATCATTAACACATAACTCAGAAACTAACTACATTTATTTACTACTCATCAGCTGCAAAGTAATCCTACTTCAGTTTAATTTTTTAAAAATATTTATTTAACAAATTGACTAAGCCTTGTCAAATGACTATCGCTTCAACTTAGATGGTGAAGAAGTTGACGTTAGCTACAAGAATCATGTGAGCAATCTGTAAGCAACTATACAGTAGTAGTTACTGTTTAGTTGCTTATAGATCGCTCACTCAACCCTTGTAGCTAACATCACCTTCTTCACCATCTAAGTTGAAACGATAGTCATTTGACAAGGCTTAGTCAATTTGTTACATAAATAAATAAAATTTTTTTTTAACTGAAGTATGATTATTTTGCAGCTGATGAGTAGTAAACATGACACTGACTATTTTGAGTGGCTTCTACATTACTTGGTTTGGCTAAATAAAGCCGGGTGCACACTGTGCGATTTTGGCCACGATTTGGCCGTCTGGGACAAATTTAGCAAATCCTAAAAGATTCCTCTGATCCTAGGCTAAAATCTGACGTCTTTGGTCGTTAGTTTGACATGTTCACCGGCAGCCGATTAATGAACGCTGCTATCAAATTTTTACCTCAGACGAAATTCTGGCAGTGTCAGAAGATTTGGCACACAATCCTGCAGTGTGACTTCTCCTATGACGACAGTCAAATATCTCAGTTTTTCAAGACAAACTATGACCAAAACGAGTGCTAGAGATTTCTTTGTAGCCAGCATTTCAGTCCCGTGTGTAATGCAGCTCACTGTCACTGAATGCGTCATTCACTGATGATATAAAACTCCGGGTGAGTTTTCTTGCGCGCGTCCGTTTTTAGCGCGCCTTCATTATCGTGCAGTCTGACATTAATGTTAACTGAGATCTTACAGTGTGACATGGCGATCATGTTCGTACAGTCTGACAAGGGAAATTCGCAAAGGATTTTGAAAAATCGCAGTGTGCAGGACCCTTAAATCGACTTTAAAATCAGTACTCTACTGTCAAACTGTAACGTTACTGTACAAACAACATATTTACGCGCTACTTCAGTTTGTGATTTAAAGTTAAGAAGCTATCATTGTCAAATCACTGCCATGACGGATGGTATAGATGTGTTAGCTGTCATTGAGCAGCAGTGGAGTGAAACAGCCAATCAGAGCAGAGCTCAACATTAATATTCATGACCCTTCCAAATAAGGCAAAAACAGAGCATTAAATCCTAGGAACAATTTCTAGGGTTGTGAAAGGACCTGTAAAACCGTATCTTGAAAAATGTTGACCATAAATAAGCCACATACCCTCTATTTAGATATCAGAGAACAATTTAAAATATTGTTTCAAATCATTCTAGGGCACCTTTAACCAGGGTTTCAAAATGGCACTTATCGAAGTTGACAGTTATCAAATTGATTAAATAATTATTTAAATGTTCAGCTCTAGTTCTATTTAGTGAAGCATTTAGTACAGTGTTTTGCTTCTGCTGTGGTGGCATCCGACCAATGCACCAACATGGTTTACTGCGCAAACAAAAATGTCCTTAAAAGAAATGTATTGATATTACCAAGAACTGCAATATGCCAACTTATGACATGACAAATGAACAATTTTGAAAATGCATAAACAACAGCAGACGTTTGATTTACCAGCCAAACACATGGAACAAACACTAGGCCAAAAATTGTGTTTGTATTAGCCACATGAGCAAGTGACAGATACATTTACCATAGCGTTTGATTGACTGCTCAGCTTTTCTCATCCTTTCTCTAACTTCCCATCTTTCTCTTATGTTGTGTTTTTTTTCTGTCTTAAAGGTGCACTGTGTACATTTTAGTGGCATCTAGCAGTGAGGTTGTGAATTGCAACCACCCACAGCTCACCCCTCTCTTTTGAAGCACATAGAGAAGCTATGGTGGCCGACATAGGACAAAAATGTTGTTTTCTAAGACAGCAGAGAGTGACTAGCGCTCTGTAGAGCAGTTTGTTCATTTAAAGCTACTGTAGAAACATGGTGGCACAAAATGGCGACTTCACTGTAAGGAGACCCGCGGTGTATGGAAATGGCTCATTCTGAGGCAATAAAAACACAATGTTTCATTATGTAAGGTCTTTATACACCACTGGATTATAGATATGTATATTAAATTACATTTCTTTCAATAGATACTCATAAATACTACACACTACACCTTTAACTACACAAGTAGATGTTTTTCCTCACTGTCGGTTTGTTATATCATACAGCTCATTGTGTAATCTAGCATAGTATTGGGCTGATTTTAAAGTCCATTCTAGTAGAGCACTTATTTTTTTTAGATTTAGAATTCCAATTTATTATTTTAAATAAAGTATTTGGCTGATTGGACAACATTCTGTGTCTTGTGTTTCCAAAAACATGCCTTAAGGCATAAAATGTAGCTGAAAATCAATTCCATTGGAGAATTACTTCTTACACTGCTGCTAGAAAATTATAAAGGCTTTAATTGAATTTAGTTAATGTTCTTATTTGCATATTCATGACCCTAAAAACATTGATTGGACAAGAACAGGATGCAACCTGTTTGAATATTTACCTGTGCATATATGAGCAGATTGAGCACATACATCTGCTATGTCTTATATCTCTTGAAATATACCACAAAAATAATACCGTCTCTGCATCATTTCAGTTAATGCGTTTGACATTTTTAGCTTCTTCCCCTCAGACACTGAAACTAAACACAGTGTGTGACAGTTCCTGTGACTTGTGACAAAGTACATGAATATTTAACGAGGTAGGCATTAAATGTTGTTACATTTGCAGTGTGGCTTTTTTGAGAGGGTTTCTCTGTCTTTGACCAGTCTATATAAAAGAAGCCTGTAAAAATACATAAAATATCAAACTACAGTGGAGTAAATCTGGTTGAATGGCAACTAGGTGAGAGAGGTCTACCTAAACTATCTGAAAACAAGCTTTGGCTGAGCTGAGCGAACTTACTGTCAAAGTGCCCATCACAATATGACACCAGGAGAGTGGCACTGTGGGCTTTTCACCTGTCAGCAGCTTTTTGGCAGGAGAAGAAAAAGACACAACCTGATACCATAAACACACGGTCAAAGCGGTGAACACAAGCTCAAGCCAGCCTTTTCTCAGAAAGGATGCTGTGAATGTGTCAGTCACCAAAGATGACTGAATGACTGATTCTTTCTGTTTTAGGCATTTTTTTTAGATTAATTTCTGAAATTCTATTCAAACTCTTTCTCGTTTTTTCTTTTCACTTCCAAATTGATTTATTTACCTCAATATTCAAATAGATTCTGAATTTTCAGTTAATTCAGCTGAATTGTAGTAACGTTAAAGGCTTGGAGAAGGAGGTGGAACGTTCAACGTTATTTTAATCACAAAATAAACAAACGTTAAAGCAAAAGTAAAGTGGCAGCCCCTAATGGATGACTGCTGCATAAACTAAAACAAAATAACAACATAAAGTCCAGGCCAGCTCCTCTCTCATTCTAGACTGGGTAAACCCAATCTACCAGCAATTTAATTTCACCCTGGCCAACTCAGGCTGGAAACCTGTACATATTTTTTCCTGCTTCTTTTTTTCTTTTTCTTTTCGGGAACCAATCACAGACCGGCATTTCCACCTGGCGCACTATTGTCGGGCTTAATAAGATCGCGGATAGAAGAGCAAAGGATCGTTGGTCTGTACCTTGAAGTACTATCCAATTGTGTACAAAGTCATTTGAACTATGCCCATTGATCTAGCCCTCTTGTGGTCTATATTGGTTGAATTACTATCCAATTTTGTACAGAGTCATTTGAACTAGTCTAGTTGATCGCCTCTTGTGGTCTGATTGGTTGAATTACTATCCAATTTTGTACAGAGTCATTTGAACTAGGCCAGTTGATCACACCTCTTGTACAGTAAAAATACAGAGCCGACTCCCCAGACCAATGTTCAGTCTTAAATGATTGAGCTTGGTCTGGTGATAGCCAGACAACTCTCATTATTCACTTTCGTCACTCCTCCTTTATCCTTTTGGAGTTCCTCCGTGAGACTTGAAACCGGTGTGCTATGCAGGGGACACTCACGAGCACTCACACCACCGACCTCACTCCACACCCACGGTGCTCAGTCCCGCCCTGCTTGTCACATAAATAATCTAATGTGATTGACTGGGGGCAAGTTCTTGCTGCCAAATTGAAGTGTGACCTTCACACGCGAGAGGTCATGAACTAAACTTGTCTTGTGGACACGCATCACGAGAGTTGGACCAAGGCAAACATTTTTAATTAAAAAGGATATAGATTTATATTTAAATTTTTTCCGAAAATTTCGGTTGGGGTTGTGTGTTTTTCTTCTGCTAAAGTAAGAAAATCAAATAGAACTTGTTGTGTGGGGTCGAGTAAAAAAGTCAGGAAATTAAAATGTTTTGGTGAACTATTCCTTTAAAGGGTTTGTTCACCCAAAAATGAAAATGATTTCATTAATTACTCACCCTCTTGTCGTTGGACACCTGTAAGACCTTCGTTCATCTTTGGAACACAAATTAAGATATTTTTGTTGAAAGCTGATGGCTTAGAAAGGCCTCCATTGGCATTCAGTTCATTTCCACTGACCCACTCACAAGGCCCATTATTATAGGCATTTTTGCGCACAAAAACTATTCTCGTCACTTGGTAAAATTATTGTACAGTCACTGTAGTGAGATGGACTTTGTAACGTCGTCTTTAGTGCCTTTTATGGGTCTTGTGAGTGGGTCAGTGGGAACGTACTGAATGCCAATGGAGGCCTATCTGAAGCCTTTCTCAGCCATCAGCTTTCAACAAAAATATCTTCATTTGTGTTCTGAAGATGAACGAAGGTGTTACGGGTGTCCAACAACATGAGGACGAGTAATTAATTAAATCATTTTCATTTCTGGGTGAACTAACCCTTTAATCTTTCTTCTATGTCAGTGTTCCTCAACTGATGGGTTGCAAACATAAACAGTAAAAGAAATGGACAGAGTGATCCCATAGACGTCAACGGCAGAAAATGAGGCCAATCAGAGGCACTCACTTCCTGATGGCTGAGCGAACTGCGCAGGCTGAGTGACGTAGATGTGACATGAGCAAGCTGTCTGACAGTTGTAGGTCTTCAGTAGTTGTGGAACGTGAAATCTGAAACACGCTGTTTAAATATTTTCTCCCGTTGCTTTTGGCTCACTATCGGCTTCTCCCCTTTCTTCTCCCTTGACTTTATCGGACTTTGTCTCCACGTCCCCCCAACTGTCTCACAGACAGTAAAAGATTGCTTCTGAGCGTCTCCTCCTGTCTATATGGTAATTTCTCAACTGTGCGACAGAGTCGCGTTGGTTATGACGCAATCGTTAGCCTACTTTTACAAAAACAGCTTCTACGGGGCGATAGTGTAAGATACAAGGTAATGGAGCCTTTTATGCATTGTCGTGTTTCTTTATAAATAAACAATGGACAAATGGAGTCTTTAAACGCCTCAGGTGTAAAGTTATTCACTGTCAAAGTGACTCAAAAATGACTGTCGGTCAATGGGATGCAAACAGCAGGTGATGGCTTGGTTAGCAATGGCCGCCCCTATGGTTGGAACGCTTTCCTAGTGCTAGATTACCCCCTTGGTTGCAAACCAGTGTGTCGCAAAACCATTTTGAGTTGGTAGTGGAGAGTGCAGTCAAGAAACAACGTCAACAACAACAAAAACATAATTCTAAATGTTTTTCTGATCTGAGACTTTTATTTTTAAAGATATGCATGAAAGCTGTTGACTCTTCTGTCAGACACAGTTCAAGTAAAGAGGCCCTGAGAAAAACGTGTTGTCCTGATTCATTATCTGCGATTAGATGATATGTTGTCAGGCTAAATGACTATCATTATTCTAACGTTATTTTCGTTGTTTGTTATGAAATAAAAAGTCTCTCACCTCAGAAATATGAACTTTCCTGTCTTGTCAGAACTGATAAACTGTGCTTATATTATCTATTCACTATATATAAAGCGCAAAAGCAGCTTGCAACCTCGTAGTTACGTTATCAATCGGTATGTCATGAAATAAAAGTAAAGAACCAATAAATCACGTAACTGGTACACGGTTCAACAATTCAACATTGATTTAATCAAAGAACTCTCAAAATTAGTTGAAGGATTGAATTCAATTGATTCAAATAAATGATGTATTGTGGAAATGTGTAGAAAGTATCCAACTAAAGAATTCTTAGATTCAATTCAATCCAATTTTTTTGGAAATCTCTCTCTCTCTC
Organism: Pseudorasbora parva; assembly: GCF_024679245.1. Classification (NCBI taxonomy): domain Eukaryota; kingdom Metazoa; phylum Chordata; class Actinopteri; order Cypriniformes; family Gobionidae; genus Pseudorasbora; species Pseudorasbora parva. The sequence continues at coordinate 29,041,413 of NC_090177.1, read as the reverse complement.
TCTCTCTCTCTCTCTCTCTCTCTCTCTCTCTCTCTCTCTCTCTCTCTCTCTCTCTCTCTCTCTCTCTCTCTCTCTCTCTCTCTCTCTCTCTCTCTCTCTCTCTCTCTCTCTCTCTCTCTCTCTCTCTCTCTCTAACCAGCTTCAGGCCAGCTGCTTTATCTAAAGGCTGCAGAAGAATTCTTTATCCCGAGCGCTACACTTTCAGCCTGCAATGAGAGGGATTTTTTCATGCTTAACTCTGATAGGCCGGGAAGGCCAAATATTGTATTTCATGCTCTTCCCTGATAGGCTAAAGGTTTTAAGGGAACATAGCCTGCATGGCACAATGGGAGATTTTGAGATGATCCATTGCCAAGCGCTCCATGTGAAGTGAATGTGAACATTTTTTGTATCTGCGAGAGAAGAAAAAAAAGAGAAAGACAGTGCCGAAAGCAAAGACATGCCAAATATCAAATGAAATCATAGAAACAATATGCTACAATTTGTGCTGTGTGTGTTTGTGTGTGTGGTCTCAGACAGACATTTAACCATTGTGTGCACTTCAGCACATCCATTATAAAAAGAATGAATTCATCTTGAGGTCTCCCGTGCTCTGGAGTGGTTTGGAGTGACGAAACCTGAGCCTGAACATTTTTCTACATCTCTATCTATATCTTAGAGAAATTGCCTTTTTGAGGCTGATGAAAAATCACGTCATTGAACTGATATAAAAGGACAGGTAGCAGGGAAACATTGTCCCTGAACCTGAGAACCAGAGAGAAGCCAAGCTTTACAGTATGAAGGACTTTAATTACATTGCACATTGATTTTGGCATAATGAACCCTGATTACTTTATACACGGGACCTGAAGGAGAGCAGATAGTTCCACCTAAGGAACTACACAGAGAGACAGAAAGAGGGAGAGGGAGGGTGAAAGAAAAACTGAGCATGTATGCATGTGGCTAATTTATCCTCTGCAGTAATTAGCACCCCTCTCCCTGTTGAGACGGCCGAGGAGCATTCTTGTCTAACACACTTACAGTCAACGCTGTTTAACGCAGTCTGAATTTCAGCAGTAAACTGCATTATTATCGGGTGTCTATTAACAGATGTGCCATCTGCTGTGTAAATGAAGGAATGCGTGAAGATCGTCCAAATTCTATTTAATCCAAATTTCTCAAAGCTGCACTATGGTTCTTTGATTTATGTGCAAAATAATTCTTAATTTCAACTGAATATAATTTAAATTAATTAAATTATTTAATTTAATTTGAAGATCTCAAATTCTGTTTATTCCATTAACTCTTTCCCCGTTATTTGTGTGAAAACACTTCCACGCCAAACACATTTTCTGCGTTTTCACTGTTATATGCTATGGGAGTGCTATTACACATCTTCCGAATGAGTACAGAATCTCCTGATCAAAACAGGCTAAGAAGAAAAAAACAACAAAAAAAAAAAAACATTGTATGTAAGCAGATGCATATGTAAAATAACGAGATCATCAACATTAAACATCATGTAAATCAAAACTGCCTAATTCTACTGAATGAAATGTGGACCCAGGATGAGCTACAGGACTGTGCAAGCATAAGGGGTGTTGATGGACTCTAATCTACTCCATCTGTGTTTGATCATCGCTCTGAATCTTAAAAAAAAAAAAAATCTTTTTTTTTTTAAATCAAACTTTCCCATATTCAAATGTTGATATAAAGGAATACATAATGCAAGTTTTTGCTCAAAATACCTCAAATATAAATATTTTTTTTTGAGGGTGAGCCAAAAGGCACTGTTTTTGTGTATGTCCCTTTAAATGCTAATGAGCTGCTGCTCCTGGCCCCCTTTTAAGAAGAGTGCGGAGCTTAAAGGTGCACTATGAAACTTTCCGTCCACTTGGGGGCGCCTATTCAAAACAGAGGCGTAGTTTGATGACGCCAAGTTTGAGTGCGGTATCATGGGACATGTGGTCTTCACCTCACAGCCGGTCTACCCTTTTATTGTATGATAAACCCCTTCAGAGTGCACACTCTGTCGGGTTTATTCTGCGATTAAACACCCGCTGGGTGTACATTATCCCTTACTTAAAATGATGTTATGACGTTACTCTGTGCATTCGCTCGGCGCTGCTGTGACACTTGTTCACACTGCTAAGAGAAAAGCGCTTCTGCAGAATAAAACCGAGGGTAGTGCAGATATGACGCGATTGACAGGCGACTCGCTCAAACGCTATGCTGAAACGTCCCGGGTCATTGGTTAAAATAGCAATTTTCTCACAATTTACAAATAGTTGAAAACATTTGGGATATTGTGAGTACTCAACTGAACAAAATATATAACACTGGCCTAGTGTTTTTTGGATATTTTACTGCAAAAATACTACATAGTGCACCTTTAAAGAGCTCATGTTAGACACTAATATAGAACAGGTATAGTTTAATTACGGTAAAAACTTATGTTGTCATCTTGCTTTTATGACATTCTGTTGCATTTGTGTTAAGTATGTATTGCAATAAATGTGAAAAGTTGGATGTGACAGCTTGAGCAGACTCTCAAATGTGCTAAACAACTTTTCCTCTTCTCTAAAGCAGCCCCACATGGGCTCACCCCCTTTGTTGCGTGTTCCCGGGTTAGTGGTTTAGGTTTAGTGATGTCACTAACCCGTGAGGTTCTTTAAAAATAAAATATCTCCCTTTTTTTACTTTTGGGCTCAAACAGCAACATTACACACTAGCTAAAGTTAAAAAGTGAAATCATATTCAACCTTACTGTATCTCACACACACACAAAAACTCATCTTTAACAATAACATAACATTTATAAAATTGACTTTAAACACTGTACAAAAAACTAATTACGTAACTAATCGCAAAACAAATTACTCACAGCATTGTATATTTGAATTAGGGGCTCTAGGAACCTGAGTGCTGCAAGGAAGTCTTTTTCCTTTAATCTTCCGGTTCTTCCTCTCCAGGTCTATGTGGAGTACTCAGAGGCAGTATTGAATGCGATGTATCTGTGCCATGTTCTCCCTTCTGCTCTCATAGTGTGCCACTGGTCCTGTCTGGAACCACAGCATCAATATTCTACTACAGACCCACAAGTCAAACTTCTATACACTGAAAATTTGGTGAGTGCTGAAACTAAGCCTACTAATAAATAACCCAATGTTTTCATAAAATTCGACTTTTGAAGGACTAATTCATTGATTGCGCAGTTTCAAATGTGAAGGCAATACAAGCACACACACACACACACACACACACACACACACACACACACACACACACACACACACACACACACACACACACACACACACACACACACACACACACACACACACACACACACACACACACACTCATGTTGTGTTTTTGTGAATTGTGGGGACTTTCCATAGGTGTAATGGATTTTATACCGTACCAACTGTTTTCAAATTTTTCAAAAAAACATAATTTAGTATGTTTATGAATCAATTTACATTTTGGGGACTGCTTTCTGGTCCCCACAATGTAGGTGATCTCAGTTTTATATGACATGACATTTGGTCCCCACAATGTAAAATAAACAAGTACACACAAACACATACGCACTATTTGATATAGCTTAATTTGTTTTGCTGTAAAATGTCCAAGGTGTCATTTGAATGTTGAATATGAAAGGGTGCAACAAATGTGAGGGAGACCTGCACCTTAAAATTATTTATTTTAGATACCTATTATGTTTACACACACATGGCAATGTCAGAGAGAGAACTGACACTGTTCTGTAGAAACAGCTGACCTGCTGTTTCAGTCAGCCTCATTAAAGTGTACTACCCTCAGACCTCAATTTCATCTTAAAAAAACAGAATACTTTGCTTTTAGGATATGAACAACAACAACAACAACAAACTATGCTGGAGATGCAACAACAATGGACATCCACGTTGACGAGTATGAGGGGGTTAAGAGATAAACGTCAGTTTAAATGTGTAAAAAGACATTTTTATTGGCTAACTTCAGGATAACAACAGCACAAACACCGGACGAAGATGAACCTAGTGTGCATGTGTCGAGGGCCAGTGTTTGGGCAACTATCAAATAGAGGATACTTTGTATTTGAAAGGTTCAACAGGCATACGGAGCATTCACATCAAAACTGAAGTATATTTTGTCCTTTAAAATAAGAAAACTTTCTTTAAACCTCAAATCCTCAAAGGTGGGAGTTAGACTTTAGAGACATTTCAATGAAGTCTTCCAATCAAAACCAGCCTACAAACCAATTGACCTAGACCTAAGACTAGAGAGACAATGGGCTTGCATCTTCATAAATAAAAACACATTTCCTGATTGAAAAGTGTTGCTTGCATTACCTTGCATTATATTAAAGGGGTACTTCAGCGCTAGGAAGATGAATCTGTATTTAAACGGGGTCATTAATGTAGTAGAAATGGGAAATTATTTAAATATAGTCCAGGGTTTCTACTGGTACAAAGCCATATGCTAATCGCAGAAGTAACCCTTTAAAGGTGCACTATTCAACTTTCCGTTCACTAGAGGTTGCCTATTCAAAACAAAGGCATAGTTTGATGACAAAGTTTAAGCGTAGCATCTTGGGACATGTGGTCTTCACCTCACAGTTGGTGGAAAATAGGATTCGGGCAGAAATCATGTTCATGCATCGTGGAGCTGAGCACGACCGCTGGAGAGATTGTTACAGAAATAACCGCCTCGCAAACACCGGGACTTTTATTATGACGGGACGGGACACAGTCGCCGGGCGCCTGCACTGATCCGCTCTTCCGGTTATGATTATGAGGTAATGCAGCTCTGTTTATCATATTAGAAACATTAAAGTGTGTTGAAAATTATGTTATGACCTTACTTTGTGCGTTCACTTGTTCACACTGCTAAGGGTGTACTCACACTAGGCACGGTTGCCATGAACCGGGCCCGAGTACGATTGTCCCCCCTCCCCACTCCCCCTCTGGCCTGCACTCACATAGGAGGGTTTCAGCATTCGTGCCGGAGCACGCTTACGTCATTATGGTGCGACGGTTTCGGGATAAACGGGAAGAGCGGCGCTCTCTGAACACAATGGAGTCCATCACTCTGTTTTCTTTGTGGATAATTTTGTGTTGTTTGGTCCACGGTGGTCCACAGCCCTCTCACAGCCTGTTGTTAAACAGATGTGTAGCCTTAGTGGCGCGAAAATGTTCGCGTAATCGTGCTGCTCGTATTATGATGTTTGCAAGGTACCAGCTGAAGTGCAGCAAGGACTTTGCAGCTTTGATTACGGACTCAGCACGGTTAGCGCTCACACTGCATGTGAACCGCGCCCGAGTCCAACTGAACCGTGCTCTGGCTCACCTCTTCCAAGCGGGCCAGGGCCAGGGCCAGCTAATCGTGCCGCGCCCGGGCACGGTTCAGAGCACTCACACTAGTCAAACGAACCGCGCTTTGGTAGTCAAACGCACTTGGGCACGGTTCAAACTGGCTAGTGTGAGTACACCCTAAGAGTAAAGCGCTCCTGCCAAATAAAACCTGAAACCGAGGGTAGCACAGATATGATGCAATTGACAGGCGAATCCTCAGACGCTATGCTGAAACGTCACGGTCCATAGTGATATTCTCATTCTCAATATTCTTCTTTATAGTTAAAATAGCAATTTTCTCACAATTTACAAATAGTTGGAAACATTTGGGATATTGTAAGTACTCAACTGCACAAATAACACTGGCCTAGTGGTTTTTGGATATTTTACTGCAAAAATACTACACCTTTAAGGGAAAACATGATTTTCATTGTCTAATAAAAGCTCCTGTGGCTATTAATGGTACTGCAGATGTTGTATTCGCTCTTCTCTTGCCGTACCGCAACAGATTTGAGTGTCTATGCTTCGGGTATGTGCGATTTTCCACGTTTCTACTCATTAACAGATTAAATGTAATAACGATATGTTTTAAATGAATCTTTTCGATGCAATATATTTCATACATGTATTCGAATATATATATATAATGCATTTAACGCACACGGTTGTTGAGAAAGTTATAAAATGTAGCCTACTGAATTTCCATACGTGAGCACGAGTTCATTTAATGTGATGACGTCGGTCTAAACAATCGGACAATTATTTGTGTTATGAGTTGAGTGAATTGTAATGAGTGAAGAGTGTCATTTTTGTTTTCTAGTCTTTTGTGAATATCTGCAGTCTTCAGCCATATGAAATCCTTTCTTCTTTTCTGTCCAAAAAGGTACGTCGCTTTTGTGTTTATTCAGTTATAAATGTTAACAAATGTAATTCACAATTAATGAAGAATTACACGTATATTGTAACATTTAACACATTGTATATTATTGTGTTTAATGAGAATGAGTTAAGCTGGCAGCAGATTTGAGTGTCGATGCTGCAGTCTTTTATGAATGTCTGCAGTCCATGTGAAATCCTTTCTTCTTTTCTGTCCCAGAAATGCTGTTTCATGCATACTGAGCTTTTTACACTGTTAAAGACTTGGATTCCCATCCTTAACATAGACAAAGTTTCAAAAACTAATGTTGGACGTTTGATGGAGTATTTCTGTGTCAAAAATACTCCTTCCGGTTTCTCACAAGTTTCGGAGAGTTTTTTTCGAGTATGGGTCCGCTTGACGTCAACAGAGCGGAAGGTCCTTGTATGGGCCGTACGGGCTCTTCTCCCGGTAGGGTGCGCGCGCTAGAGGCGAGAGAGGAAATGCACGCCCATAAACACTCTCAGCTGCAGATCCAGTCGTCCGTGAACACTTAAGTCGTTATAGTCGGCGCCGCGCTCCACTTTATTCCTATGGGTGACGTCGAGCGACTTCAACGCTTCAGCACAGCATTCCGGGAAGGCAGCGCTGCATTTGAACCGATTTGAACGCAGAAATGACGGGAAGCTTCACAACATCGCGGATTTCCACGGTCACTGCTGTCACAGGACTTCACCAAATCATACCAAAGAAGTGTGTTTTTGACGGAGCGGTCCCAGCGATAAAGGTTCACAGTCCTGCTTTGGAAGCAGGCGGTGAGAAAAACTGCTTCAAATGTCTATGTTGTTGGCTATCGTCGCGTAAGTAAACATCAGTAAATGACACGATCGTGTATAGTTAATTTATCAATGGAGCATGCGATCTATGGTGTGTGTTTAAATACATTTGTTTAGCTGACCACTATAGGTATCAGTTTGTTTATTGAAAAAAACACCCAAACATAAACCTAGCGTTCTCACAATCGCGTGCTTCGTCATTCAAATGCGCTAACGGTTACTCCATTGCTGTTCTATGTATAACGTTACACTAGTCTGACGTGCAAAACCGTTTTGCTTGCTAGTGCTAAGGTTTAGTCGCATACAATAGTCCATAAACCAAATCATGTCCTCATAAACTGCGAGTAAAGACACACAAATGTTGACAGGCCACTAAATACAGTACATACCACAGAGTCGGACGTCCTGCTGTTGCTGTTTCTCCTGTTCAATTTATTTCAGCCTCCGGATCTGATTCTGGATCATATATGTATTAGTTGAATCTGATTTAGGGTAGCGTTTTCTTCTCCACGCTTGAGGACGTCACCGCTTTGTGCGCACTCGTCATTCTTTATCTCCGCCCACTCGATACGCCTCCAGCCCTCCAGCGATACGTGCTCGTTTTTTTCCGGAAAGACTCGGTACAGCCCATATTTCTTTTATAAATATAATAAAACGAAAGACTTTTCGGAGATATGAAGGATGCAATACTACTCTATAGGTACTCAAGATTGACATGAGATTGACTGAAACTGAGTGTGTGTCCCCCCCCCTCTTTAATGTCACAAGATGAGTGTTCGGTAAACAAGCTCCTACCATATAAGCCTACCAATCAGCGTCTCCCTATGCCTTTGGTTCGGTAACGTTAGGTAAAATGCCAGTGTGAATGCTAAGCGGACCAGGACTATATGTTTTGTTTTAGATTTTTGGTCCAGACCAAACAAACTAAACTAAAAGTGTGAACTAAGTTGAATGAGCTGATTTACCTTCGGAAAACACTATGAGCTCAAGGATGAATTATGGTCCTGTGAGTGTGGGCCTTGCGACACTAGATTCTTTGGAACAGTGCTGGCCTGTAAACTGGTTTCAATTTGCGACAGATATGCAGTGAATCAGATATCGATACGGGCAAAAGCTAAAAAAGACTGCCGCGTCTGTGTGAGTGAGTGCCACAGTTTCGTATACTACACACATTGAAGCGCGCGACACTAACAATGATTTCAGCATCTGCTGTCTCCCTATACATGGACACATGAACTTCATCTGCAGAGCTGCCCTTAGAGTGACTTCATCAACATTTCACCATTTCATTTGATAAAGCTTTTGACTTTTGTATGTAATATTAATAATGTAATATGTAATGTATTAATGATGTAATAGTCACTCACATACTCTAACAACATTAAAATGACAAAATACACAACTGTGTTAAATACAGTCAAGAGTTGTTTTTTTATAACAATTGCTAGGAAACATTACTCAATACTTAGGTCACAAAACTCTTCACACAGTTCTCCAACTTGGCACAGCAGTTCATTTTACCTTCAAAATGCAGTAAAACTCTTAAATCAACTCATTCTTCCATAACACTTGCCAGGGGCGATTCTAGGATTTTTATTTTAGGAGGGCTCAGCCCCCAGTGAGGATATGGAAAATGGTAACACTTTAGTTTAGGGTCCAGTTCTCACTATTAACTAGTAGTTTATTAGCATGCATATTAGGATGTTGGCTGACTGTTAGCTTATAAAGCAAATATTAATGCCTTATTCTGCATGACTATATTGTACATCCCTTAATAATACTCAGGAATGTAGGCAGATTCATAATCACTGAGATCCCTAATGTGAGGTAGTTGGGGGATTTAGGAGGCATGGACCCCAGTATTTTTTAATTTTATTTTTTATGATCTACATTTGTGCATTTTAAGATGTTCTGAAGGCCAAAAAAATAGAAAACAATAGCTTGAAAACCATGCCAGTGATGGGATATCTGCATGAATGATACAGTTTTTACATGTTTGTCAGTCATGAAAGTAAACATATGGTTAACTGATATTTATGTTTTATGAATCCCTTTCGTGGACACATTAATTTACTGAAGGCAGGAAAGCTAGGTAACTAAATGTATTAAATTAATTCACAATATGCACACATTCATTACTAATCTCATGCCAAATACAGGCTGAATAGGATGAGCTTTTTGAATTTACTGCAGGCTACAAATGGAATTATAGAAATGTACAATACACATTCATTGTTAATCTATTGCCTAATCTGAAGTTAATGCTTTGTTAATATTTCTTGTTTGTTAATTACATTATGAATCACATTACATTTTCAGTTCACGAGTTGCAATTCACAACTGACGAGCGGTGGCAGACCAGAGGCTCAGATGAACGCACACACTTCTGCTTCTGACGTGCGCTCTGCTCGGCACCGCTGCGGATTGAAGAACACACTGATTAACAGATTAAAAGAGGAGACGAAGCTGAAGCCTCCCGCCAGGAAAGGGCCCAGTGATGCCCATGACACTAGCAAAGGTATTCACCCAACAAACACACTTTTCCAAACATAAAACACATATCTAAAAAAACGATGTATTTTCTTTTTTATATATTTGTACAAAACTAGAATAAAACTCTACTTCTTATGTTACGTAGCCCATGTTTACATTACAAAATTATTTCTACTATAAGTATTCCCCTTTTGGATGTTAATGAATTCAAAAACTAACACTTGTGTAGGTGTTTTTTTATTTATTTTTTATTACAGATTATTACTGTAGAAATGTTGCAAATGTTTTTTTCATTTTTGTGTTGTGCTGGATTTTAAACTTTAAACATGCAAATTGTGCTGTATAGTACATTAAGTGTGTTTGTGTCAAAGTGAGAAATGAATTTATGTAATATTAAAGACGTCGTTAAATGCGTTTTTAGCCAGAGCAATGCTAAATTATCATCAGTTTAGCCCACATCTGTTGTGCTCAATTTGTGAAGAGTTCTGAAAAAGTGACCTAAGTATTGAAAAAATGTGCCCTAGCAACTCAAAACAAAAATGTCTATATAGCATCAAAGCTGCAATAAGTACTTCTGAGAAGGGCCCAGGAATAGATAACATTTCTCAATTCTTTGCTTATTTCACACTGTGGCTATACTTACGGGCAAACGTTCAAATGCTTTTCATCTATCTATATCAATAATGCATCTGCTGTGGCTTGTTTCCAGGAGTCTAGAGACCCCTGACAGTCAGAGACCCCGGGGCACTGGCCCCATTGGCTCAGTCCATAATCCATCCTTGCTTAAAATGGTATGACCTGCTTTTCCAGTTGGATCGAGAGCTGGTGTGGGTGTTTAAGATGGCAAGGAGGTAAACACTTGTGCCAAACGTGTGGAATCAAAAAAACACAAGCACATCGATCGCCTTTCGGAGAAAAGTGCATGCTCTAAAATACCCCTTTTTGTATATGTATATACAAAAAGTAATATTTTGTATATACATACTACAATTCAAAAGTTTGGGATTAAGATTTTTTTTTTTCTGTTCACAAAGGCTGTTTTTTTTTTAGAGAAAGAAATAAAATAAAAATACAGCAAAAAATCAGCATCATTCCTCACATGATCCATCAGAAATAATTCCGATATGCATATTTTCTGCTCAAGGAACATTTATTATTATCAATGCTGCTTAATATTTTTGAGGGAAACATACCCCCCAGGGTTCTTTAATGATTAGAAAGTTATTTTTTTGAAACATAAATATTTTGTAACATTATAAAAGTCTTTTTATAAGGGTAAAATGGGACATGATGATGAAAAATATAGCATTTGAGACAGGAGGAAAAATTATTCTTCAATGATGTCTCAAAGTTATCAGTTCCCTTTCAGTCGGTCACGTTCGACGTTCGACTTATGGGTTACCATAAGTAACCGAGACGTTATCTTGCAAATGTTTTGCATCCCCCGAGAAACGTTGCGTTCATTTGCAAAATGTAAAAGGTTCTTTGCAAGCAAACGCATTTTTTCCATCCCATCTCATATTTATCCCTCTATACAATTGAATGTGTACTTGGTGAATAAAATAATTAATTTCTTTAAAAATGATTGTATGAATTGAAAATAATTTAATGTATTTTATCAATAATTTCTAGCCTGAAAACAAAAACAAAAAAACATTCAACATCAAAAACTGACCTGAAGCACCCCACAGCCCCAAAAGTTATAATGTGAGAATTATATTTTTTATCATGGCTGGTCTAAGATGGTTCAACACATGCTGTGGCTTACTTTAACATCATGATCTGCGCAAGTAAATGAGTCAATTTAGAGTGAGTCAAGGCCGGAAAAATCGAATGCTATTTTGCTTTTACTCAATATGAGCCACATGCTATTTCAAAGACAGGATGGCAAGTTCCCCGCGACTCCATTAGCATTGCAAAGCAACAAGCAGCGTGACTAACATCTCCTGTCTATCAGCCTGTCCCCAACTTAGTCCTCCACCATCCTAGCAACCCCTGGGGTAGAGCTGCTGTAATTAGCGTGGTAAATGCTCATATTGAGTGTGAATAAGGCCTGGGAGGTTTTTCAAGCCAGAACACACACACATGCACACACAAGTATATACACGCTAATACCCAAATGGAGTCTGTCATACCCAGGTAAAATCTTTTTTCCTGACTGACAGAGTTCCTCTGAAAACAAGCACCCAGGACAGAGAGGGAACTCATTAACTCAGCAAATACAGCTAATTATACTAAACAAGGCTTAGAGCCCACAAAATACGGAAGCAGGGAAGATGCAGCTGGCATGCAGGGTTCTAGGTGAAGAGCCTCTCTCTCTTTCACACTCTCACTCACATTCACACATCCGCACATACACACATAAAACAGCTGCCGCCACATTAAAGCCTGACTGAAAGGACTTGACAAGATATTCAATGATATTATGGCTGCTTTGAATAAGGAATCAGCCAATTCTACCACAAACGTTGCACTGAACTTCAATGAAAGAAATCTGTTCTGGTTTGAATAGGAAAATATTTTACTCTACATGTTTATCTGTAGCAAGAAGCAAATACAATCCTTCTCAAAAGTAAACTAAGCTCCTTTTAAACACACCTGAGGTTCATACTCGTCTTCTTTGCTTCTTGTTAGCAATAAAATCTCAATAAAAATATTTTGAGTTCTGGGTTAGCTTTTATGACAGACAAATAGTTGTAACGAAAAAGTTTCTGCAATTTTACACTAAAAACAAATGTCCTAAATAAAGGTTTGTTCAGATTTTTCAGTTATGGTTACATATTTGTCCCCAAAATATGGTTAAGACACACACACACACACACACACACACACACACACACACACACACACACACACACACACACACACACACACACACACACACACACACACACACACACACACACACACACACACACACACATACATACATTAAAAAGTGGGACTTTCCTTAGACATAATGATTTTTACACACTGTAAAAAATTATTTAGAAAAAAAGTTACCTGGTTGCCTTAACATTTTGAGTTCATTGAAATTAAAATTTTGAGGTAATACAATGAATTTTTTTTGAGATTCGACAACCTTTATTAAAAGATTTTGTAAGCATATTGGGAAATTATGTGTGTGTTATTTCTGATGACGCAGTGAAACATGCCAAATTGTGCTTTTTTCATGATTTATCACATTTTTTATGTGGTTCAGATAGAACAATATTTTGAGTTTCTATATTAAACTAATTTCCTTCATTGCATCAACTCAAATTTTTAATTTCAATAAGCTCAAAATTTTAAGGCAACCAGGTTACTTACTTTTTTAAGTTAAACCAACAAAAAACACCACAATTTTTTTACAGTGCACTTACAAACTGTATATTCTAGCCTCTTAACTACACCTACAAATCACATAAAAATTTCTGCATTTTTTACATGTCCAGAAAACATAACACTTTTAAAGTGTGTTTTATAAGCTGTTTTTCTTATTCGGACCAACAAATGTCTCCAATGTCCAAATAAGTTAGATAACGTAAATGTATTCAACGAGTAATCCACAGAAGAGAATTGTCAGCATAACAAACACAACAATACCAGACAAAGACTGAAAACTAATGAGGAACTTAAATACACAATGCTTAGGCCATGTCCACACTAACACGGTTTCGTTTGAAAACAATCTTTTTCTCTCCGTTTTGGCCTTCTGTCCACACTGAGTCTACATTTACACGTGGGCGGCTATTTTCATAAACAGACATTTCAACCTCTCCGGTTTCAAAAATAACCATGCACACAGGTCAGTTTTCAGAAAAGTGTTCATTTACATGTACTCGTGTATATATGCCGTCAAGAGCATGCCAAACCTGTAGGTGGCGGTGTAACGAGAAGCTCAAGCCCACGTAAGCAAATCAGGTGGCGCTGGCGGTGACGCGAACTGGTTCTTTGTGTTGGAGGGAGAAGTTGTTGCAAAATTGCTGACCTCCGAGCACTCATTCGTCTCTACTCCTCGACATAATGGAGCAGCTGTATTTGCAAATGCAAACACACGAGAAGAGTTTGCACCAACATAAATGTGACTGCTACTCTGAACGCTTCCATGATCACATGTAAAGATAGGTCGCACTTTTGATCTGTGACGTTGGTTGCCTAAATACTGTTTGTCTCAGTTTACATACAAACGTGCAAACAGAGATTTTCAAATTCTCCACTCTGGCAAGAGTTTTTAGAAACTCATTTTCAGAGCCGAATTCTCCGTTGGCAGAGGCAAATTCTCCGTTGGTGTAAACAAAGGGTACAAACAAGGGGAAATGTCTCCATTTTTCAAAATAACCATGTACGTAAAAACGGAGCCTGAGACAGCATTTTAAGGCAACTAAAACTTAGCTTTTTGAAAACACTTTCCAAAGCAGATAAATTTGAAAACGCAGTCTTCGTGTTGTATTGTGGACTGTGAAGACGAATGGATTTGAAAACGATGATGCATGTTTATTCATGTGATGCATATTGTATTATTATACATGCATGTTTATACTGCTATTGTGCCAATTATGTGCTATTCACTTCCACACATTTGCTCAATGTTACTTTGCACACTTCATATCACAGTCATGCAAGGATGACAGAAAATGTACTTGCATTGGCTGTCCTGTGGCAAAACACGAGTGGAGTGGCGTTTTAGACCAAGTTGAACGAGTGCGACCTGGACGCATCAGTGAATGGTCAGAGCGTTTTCAAATCTATCCGGATTAATGTAGACGTAAAATCCGAAGTAGCACGTCCGACTAAAAAAAAGGACTGAATGAGCCGGTTCAACCAGCTGTCAAAGTTTGCAGAGGATTACCGTATCTGACATAAAGGATCCATGAATTAAACCGTAACCGCAAACACCATTAACTTAAGTTAATGAAAGGCAATAATCAGCAAAATGCACTCACGCAAATAACTCTTATTTAATTGTTTTTAATATGCATTCACACAGATTATTTGAATGCTTCTTTGACATAACGATGAGAAATGCATAGTGACATAATTGTATGATGACATCAGGAACCTATGAATCAGCTTTTTGAGCTGGTTCATTGAGCCCAACTGTCAAAAAAAGAACCAGTTTGCAGAAATGAATCGGTCTTGCATTGCTAGTCTGTAGCTCCTGACTGCAGAAAGTTGGTGACCGGTGCACTGTGGGCCTCAGCATGCGCTGACCCCGCTCTGTGATTTTATGTGGCCTACCACTTCGTGGCTGAGTTGCTGTTGTTCCCAATTGCTTCCACTTTGTTATAATACCACCAACAGTTGACCATGAAATATTGAGCAGTAAGGAAATTTCAAGAATGGATTTATTGCACAAGTGGCAACATATCACGGTAGCATGCTTGAATTCACTGAGCTCCTGAGAGCGACCCATTCTTTCACAAATTTTTATAGAGGCAGTCTCCATACCTAGTGCTTGATTTTATACATCTGTGGTCATGGAAGTGATTGAAACACCTGAATTTAGTTATTTGAAGGGGTGTCCCAATACTTTTGGAAATATAGTGTAAGCCCCTTGATTCTTATAAAACCATCGGGAGTTCTCAATTATTGTAATGCTAAAAAAAACAAAAAACAATAAAAAAAAATTTAACTGTAGAATGTATACATTTTGCTTTAATATTTATGATAATTTTAATAAAAGATATTGCATCCAGACACCCTGATTCTCATTACTGTACTGACACATGTCTCAGATATGCTTATATATCATAAACAATACGCTGGGACTTTCTTGTGTGTTTTGACCTGTTTGAACTCTTTTGTAATTTGACGTGGAAAGTTCTCTGTAAGGATGCTTTATACTGCTGCAATTACTTTTATTGGAAGTCATTAAAGCGAGGAAGAAACGAGCAGTTAGAAAATTATGCTGCATGTGGTTTAACGAAATGAGGGTAATTATCCTATTTGAGAGAAGACGGTCCAGTTTTAAGCCATGGATTATACACTAAACCCAGGTGAGTGACTGTCTGAGTGACTCTACTTAAACTGTAAATTTAAACCAATAAGCAATTACAGTACAAAGACATCATCAATATTTAGTGTGTGTACTTAGCTATAGTTTAGGAACAAAACAGCCCTCAGAAGTGAGCTGAATCAGAAAACCTTCCTTTGGTGACATTCAGAGACGTCCTGAATTGGAAAACCCATTCATAAATAATGTCAACATCATCGTGACAGTTTTTGTTTTCTCTAATGTGATGTCAATGAATCCACACTTTCACCGTACATTCCTACATTCATCAATATGTAGTGTGCAAACATGCTTTCAGCACTGCATCATTTTGAAATGATTTGAGTAAGAAGCTGATGAGGTGATGGCATTGATAGAATACATTAATACATTGCCCATTGAATACATTAATACATAAACCTGAGTGCAGTAAAGCCGTCTCTGTAGGCAGATGAAAAACTGTCCAACCCTCTTTCTTTCTTTCTTTCTTTCTTTCTTTCTTTCTTTCTTTCTTTCTTTCTTTCTTTCTTTCTTTCTTTCTTTCTTTCTTTCTTTCTTTCTTTCTTTCTTTCTTTCTTTCTTTCTTTTGGATTGTTGCTAGGCAACGTGGGGGAGAGGACGCTGGCGTTGTCTGTTTGCCGCTTCTCCACCCACAAATCATGTTAATGTACTATTAGATTTAGATTTTATTTTATTTCCTTATGTTTGTGACTAGTCTAACAGTCAGAGCTACAATTGGGACTATTGCTGATTGCTGGCAGCCACTGAGAGGACGTTGTTCGTCGTTTCGCCGTTTTCCACCGCTTCTCTAATGTTTATGTTTGAATTGCTGTGGTTGGTTTCTGGTTTGGAGGACATTTGATGTTTCTCGCCGCGACTGCTCACTGGTGGTCTTCCTTGGGCTTAAGCTGCATGGTGGCTGAAGTTTGCACCGGGCTAGCGTCATCTGGGCCATCTTAATCGGCGTCCGGCATGATGTTGGGATGTTCCGCTTCTCGGCTGCGCCGCTGTTCCGTCCTGCATTGCGGCCGTGGAGCGGCTTGGACTTCTGCGCCGACCCCGGTGTGTCCACAGAAGTGCCCGGAAAAATGTTCTGACTCCTGCATGGTGCTGCGGCGATCCCCATCGTTTGAATCGTCATGAAGACCCATCATCTGGTCTTCAGCTGTCGTGCCTAGGCGATGTCATCTGGACACACTGCCGCTGGGAGAAATTTAAAACATGGAGTGGACCACAGTGTGCTGCGGAGCTAACAGAGACTTCCACCATCAGCTCTGTTTCTGCTCACCATCAGCTCTGTTTCTGTTCACCATCAGCTCTGTTTCTGTTCACCATCAGCTCTGTTTCTGTTCACCATCAGCTCTGTTTCTGTTCTGTTTTCTGTGTTGGTTGATTGTTTGTAGTATTCTATATTTTTACTTGTTATTCATTTTTTTTGTTTTGTTATTTTTCCCCCCTTTGTTGCACTTTGAGATTCTTCGGAATGAAAAGTGCATTATAAATAAAATCTATTATTTTATATATACTCACCTAAAGGAATAGGAACACATGCTCAGTTTCTTATTAATGCAATTATCTAATCAACCAATCACATGGCATTTGCTTCAATGCATTTAGGGGTGTGGTCCTGGTCAAGACAATTGCCTGAACTCCAAACTGAATATCAAAATGGGAAAGAAAGGTTTAAGGTTAAGCAATTTTGAGCTTGCCATGGTTGTTGGTGCCAGACGGGCCGGTCTGAGTATTTCACAATCTGCTCAGTTACTGGGATTTTCTAAGGTTTACAAAGAATGGTGTGAAAAGGGAACAGCATCCAGTATGGGCCGACTGATTCAAGATGATAGAAGAGCAACTTTGACTGAAATAACCACTCGTTACAACCAGCAAAGCATTTGTGAAGCCCCAACACGCACAACCTTAAGGCGGATGGGATACAACAGCAGAAGACCCCACCGGGTACCACTCATCTCCTCTACAAATAGGAAAAAGAGGCTACAATTTGCACAAGCTCCCCAAAATTGGACAGTTGAAGATAAGGAAAAAATGTTCCTGGTCTGATGAATCTCGATTTCTGTTGAGACTGTTCAGATGGTAGAGTCAGAATTTGGCGTAAACAGAATGAGAGCATGGATCCATCATGCCTTGTTATCACTGTGCAGGCTGGTGGTGGTGGTGTAATGGTGTGGTGGATGTTTTCATGGCACACTTTAGGCCCCTTAGTGCCAATTGGGCATCGTTTAAATGCCACGGCCTACCTGAGCATTGTTTCTGAAAAAATCTCCTGCAAGATGCTATCCTATCAATATGGGCCAACATATCTAAAGAATGCTTTAGCACCTTGTTGAATCAATGTCACATAGAATTAAGGCAGTTCTGAAAGTGGGGGAAAGGGGGTCAAACACAGTATTAGTATGGTGTTCCTAATAACACACACACACACACACACACACACACACACACACACACACACACACACAGTTCATCCAGAAAGTATTTACAGTGCTTCACTTCTTCCATATTTCATGTTATGTTGCAGCGCTATTTTATAATAGATTAAAATTATTATTTTCCTCAAAATTCCACACACAATACCCCATAATGACAACATGAAAGAAGTTTGTTTAAAATCTTTGCAAATTTATTAAAAAAAATATGATATGTGTTACAATTTTTGATGTTTAGAATTGTAAATATTGTTTTAATAATCTAATCAAATTTTAGTGTTGAAACCCTCAAGCTGTTAAAAAACTTCACATAATTATAGCCTATTAGACAGCGAAACAGGACCGACTAGGTAACATTGAAGACATAGGTAACATTTTTTTCTCGGTTAAATCTATTCACATTAAGATAATTAAAATGTTTTTTTATATAATACATTTATAACATGATAAATCAACCAGTGACAAAGTTCATCTAATCAGAGACATCCAATGAGTCACATGACAGCCAATCACACACAATGGAACTAATTAGACAAACATAATGCAGCCAATCATAACTACCAAACCCTGTAGTTGCTCTTTTAACACTGGCGAAAAATGAAAAATATGAAATGTAATAAAATATTCATAGGTCAGCTGCAGTGTCAATGTCAGTACAATTAGAGTAAGAAAGTAAGAGTGGTGCTTGTCTGTGAAAAATGTGCTTCCACAAAGCTACAGCATTCTGAATGGTTGCCAGGTGCACTTGGTGCCCCCAAGTGTCTATGATATTCTGGGGCCTCATGTGTTGAAAGATTTGATCTTATGCCCATTTCTCAAATGTGTGTATGTGTGATTCATAAAACAAACTCTCTTTCACCTCGCTTTCAGATCGCAAATGATCTTGACATTGTGTGCAGCTGAATAGTTCCAGATCTCTGCCTTGTAAATGGTGCCTAATTAATGTCATTAACATATAACAGAGCACCAGGCCGAATCCTTTACTTCAAAATCTCTAGCGGCAAGAATTGCTTAGATATTCAAATGCAGTACTCTGACTCTCTGTGACAAGGAAAAGTGTGTATGTCTGCTTAGTGTACTGATGTGGACCATCAGGGTCTAATGTCCATATTTACAGTATATTAACATTGGCATGAATTTTAAGGTACACACACTCTAAGTTTAAATATGTGAGACCTCTGGTCCTTAGACGTGGTTCGGGACCCTCCTAAAGTAATCAGTAGCTTAGAAAATGAATAACACACCTCATGTCATTAACACAAATAGTGTTATATAAATCATATAAATCAAGTATATATAAATCATTGCTCTTCCAAAATTTTATAATGGCAGTGGATGGCGGTCCTGATTTTGAAGTACAAAGAGCATCTCTCCATCTTAAAACTAATCCAATCCAGGGGGTTAATGTAAAGTATTACATAACATAAAGTATAGACACTTGAAAAATGTACAGTATAAAAGTACTCCACTACTGTCTGCGTCTGCTTTTCTCTTATACCAAAATGCTAGCCTGACAAGCCAGACCCACATCAAGATGTTTGGTCTGGAAACTCACCATAGACAGGGCTCAGTCCGAGGGGCGGGATAAACGGTTGTCTTTCAAACTCCCTCTGCACGCGATAGGATAGCGCTACACCAACCGGAGCAACAACGGTGAAGGGGAGCTCGCTGACTGATTAAACATTCACCGTATCCGGTCGGCTAAACTCCGAACACATCTTCCCTTTTTAAGAATGACTTCAGTGCCGCTCTTTGTTCTTTTCTCAGAGGAAAGCTTAACTTCAAGTCTTCCGGAGGCGCGGGTGTGTTTACTAGAAGACTGTGTTACTAGAAGCACGCAAACGCAACTCGGCCGTCGTCATTATGGCCCCGCCCGCCGACTCTATAGCCTACCTACACGATGTGATTGGGCCGTCCAGATTCTGAGGAATACAGCTCAGATAGGAATTGAGAGTTGCTAGACCACACTTGCGGGCAAATTAAATTTGCTGCCGCTAGTGTGCGTCTAGATTTCTAGGCTACCAAAATGCAGTACTTTGCTTTACAATTCTTCTTTTTGGACTTCTAATTTGTGACCAGTGTTTTGTTTTGCTCTATCCTCTGGAATTCCCTGTTCGCCAATATGTCATGAAGAGTCAGGGGTTACTCTTTCGCCGTGTGTACGGCCGTTATTTTAGTTTATAAAGTTTTAAATATGGATATTTTCTTACACAAACACATCGCTTCGCCTTTAGAAGGCCTTTATTAATCCCCCTGAGCTGTGCGGATTACTTTTATGATGGATGGATGTCCTTTTTTTGGCTTCAAAATCTCGACCCCCATTTACTGCCATTATAAAGCTTGGAAGAGCTAGGACATTTTTGAATATAACTCATATTACTTTTCTCTTTCAGACAAACTTGTATTTGTCTGAAAGAAGAACGTAATCAATATCTAGGATGACTTGAGGTTGAGAAATTTTCATTTTTTTGGGTGAAATATCCTTTTAATACTTAGGATTAGTGGTTTGTTCAACCTACTAAGCCTGATAAGTATATGGTTAAAAAGACGTGATTAAAAAGCAAAAATGCTTTGAAATATTCCTACTTAAACAGACTTGCTTTTGCATGCATTATGTATGTAGCAGCACAGCACACCACTCTGTCTAAGGTAAACACATTTCCAGGAATGTTTATTGATGTGGTGCACACACACACACACACACACACACACACACACACACACACACACACACACACACACACACACACACACACACACACACACACACACACACACTTCCTCTTGCTGTGTGACTGTCTCTTTCTGTCTTGTCCAGCACTGGTCAGCAATAGTCAGCACTGTCAAAAATGCAGAGTGATAAAGACTGAGACTCTCTTTTTACAAGAAGTCCAGTATCTGATTGACAGCTGTCCTGTCCCATGAGGCTTCTGAATAACACTTTTATGAAGCTGTGCGCTCCAGAGACAGATAAGCCTCTGCAATACCGGTGCTATTTTTGAAGAACTGAGCTTAAAGGGAAAATATAAACTATACATTTTCCATTTTCTCCAGCAAAGAAAAATCAACAGCGGAAAATAGAAGTAAATTTGGTAAGAAAATGTATTTTCGGATATCATTTTGTTATAATAAATCCTATACAGTATATAATGCCCTTTATTTCCGGTGAATGTGAATATGCGTACTAGTGCATAAGTGAGTAGCTATATGCAACTCAAGTTTTGGGTTGTTTGGCTGTCCTTCTCATTCTCTCTATTCTGCCAAGGCAGCAGAGACGTAAAACTCAGAACAACAAAAAGCTGGAGAGCGATAGAGACATGAAAATTCCTGACAAACTATGTAAGGCTGAAATGACTCAATCTTCAAAATGATCTTCATTTTTCTGTTGTCTTCTTCAGTTGTCACTTTCTTGTATGTTTGAGAGAACGGAACAAAGACCAACTTTGTGAAACAATCCCACTCATGCCCACAATCTGTCCATCTTTGCCTTCTCTCATGCTGCTCGCCTGCCAATCAAAAACACTGATCATTATCGCCATGGAGACGGAAGGCTTGGTGACGCCATTAAAAAAAGCTTTCAGAACAGCAGGTTATCAGAAAGCCCTTCGCTGACGGAAAGAGTTTGCTTCACTTCTAAAGTTAACTTAACACTCCGCAGAGTCAAGGTCAAGTGACGGTCAGGTTGTAAAATGGTATGATTCTTTTTTTCTTAGTTTATCTAGTTCTCTCCCAGACAGAGCAAATCTTTCCAATTAGTGAGGCCAGTGGTCTGGAACAAAGAGACGCACAAAATGTCTTAACGGGATTAGCTACAGTGATTTTTCTCCCACCCTGGCTCTTCCCTCATTAAAATGCACTGGAAATATAGAATGGTACACATCAGTGACTCTCTCTCTCTCACACACACACACACACACACACACACACACCCAAGAGAGATAATAAAGGATAAAACTAACTAACACAAGTAAAGTGCAATCAGGAGGAAGAGGCATTAATACTTTCTTTAAAATATCTCATCTAAGGTTAAGTGAATATTTAAATACACCTAATAAATCTAATCTGCATGTTTAGTCCTATAAATGTACAAGTCCTAAATCGAAATCCCAGTTTAAACCTATGCATATTTAGTGAGTATGCAAATCTATGATGCCTGTGGGAAACATCAACCAGTACAAAGTTGAACTAATATGCTGCACTAGTGCTACAGGCAGCAGCAGAGACATCAGGCATTGAATTCTCCAGCAAAATGTCGACTCCGAGATAAATATCTTAAGTGAGCTCATGCTGCAGCTAGCAGGAAGTCACATCTGACTCTTTGCGCATTTATTTTGACCTGTTGCATGGTCACAGGCTCAGGCTTACTTTCTATGCCTAAAGGGACAGAAAACTAAATGAATAAAATCATTTACTCGCCATTCCAAGCATTTTTATTTCTTCTGCATAACAAACAACAGATATTTTGAAAAATTACTGTGGGTCTATTCAGCCTAAAGCCAGTGAGGTTCAATGTTGTTTTGGACCCCATTGACTTTCATTGTATGGAAACGAACAGTTGAAACATTCTTCAAAATATCTGTTCTGCAGAAGAAAGGAAGTCAAGCATGAGAGTGAATAAATGCTGAATTCTCAATTTTGGATGAACTATCACTTTAAGCTGTTTATAAAACTCAAATTGATTAAAACCCGAACACACCTTTAAGCTGTGGTTTAATATGTACTATTAAAAGCCAAAACTGGAAAAAGCAGCACACAGTTTACATTATGACATTCTATCATCATAAAGTAAGAAGACTCCGTAATTCTCTCTCAAAGCATCAAGCGGGATTACAGAGCCTAAAAGATGAGTATAAAGTGACAGCACTGGTGGTCTTGATCAGACTGAGCTGGTTTAGTTTTCCTCTGTGGGATTGGGTAAACTTGGTTTAGCACTCAACCACAGACATATGAACTGCCAAAGTCCTCTCTCTCTCTCTCTCTCTCTCTCTCTCTCTCTCTCTCTCTCTCTCTCTCTCTCTCTCTCTCTCTCTCTCTCTCTCTCTCTCTCTCTCTCTATCTCTCTCTCTCTCTCTCTCTCTCTCTCTCTCTCTCTCTCTCTCTCTCTCTCTCTCTCTCTCTCTCTCTCTCTCTCTCTCTCTCTCTCTCTCTCTGTCTTGATATGTCTCTCCAATTCTTGCTCTCTCCCTCTTATCCCTCCTGCCTGCCACTTGATGTCATCTGCTACCATGACCTCTGCTGTTTCCATGGAGATGTGAGAATGGTGGCATACTCACTCTTTTAATTATTAACATGTCTGGAGAACGGAACTGTTCTAGATGAGCTATTCAGGTATATTCCTGTGTCTTAAACATATATATATATATCACAGGTCCACCACAATGCAGTGCGGCTGCTCTTCGCAAACATCCACCATGTGGATGAAAGAGACCGCAACAATTCAAATGGCCCTTACTATAGTAATGTGCTGGTATGGTACTGGGGTTTTGCCAGATGAAAATGCCATGGTAATTTGATATGTACTGAATGATACTATATTGATGTAAAATGGAAACATGTAATATATTGCTTACTTATTTCAGTTTAATGGACTGATTTTTCAGTTAAAAGTAGATGGGACTGATTAAATTATTATAAATTAAAAAATGAGTGAGCGTATGGAGTGTGAGTGAGTGTTTGAGAGTTTGAGTGAGAGAGTAAGCGAATGAGTAAGTGAATGAGTGTTTGAGTGTGTGAGTGAATGAGTGTGTTAGTGAATGAGTGAGTGAGTGAATGAGTGTTTGAGTGAGTGAATGAGTGTTTGAGTGTGTGAGTGCGTGAGTGCGTGAATGAGTGTTTGAGTGAGTGAGTGTTTGAGTGAGTGAATGAGTGTTTGAGGGAGTGAGTGAGTGTTTGAGTGTGTGAGTGAGTAAGTGAGTGTTTGAGGGAATGAATGAGTGTTTGAGTGAGTGAGTGTTTGAGGGAGTAAATGAGTGTTTGAGTGAGTGAGTGTTTGAGGGAGTGAATGAGTGTTTGAGTGAGTGAGTCAGTGAGGGAGAGAGTAACTAAATTCGAGTGAGTGAGCGTGTGTGAGTATGAGTGTTTGAGTGAGTGAGTGCAAGTGAGTGAGTAAATTAGTTTTTGAGTGAATGAGTGTGTGAGTGAGTAAGTGTGTGTGTTTGAGCGTGTGAGTGAATCAGTGTTTGAGTGAGTGAGTGTGTGTGAGCAAGTGAGTGTTTGAGTGAGTGAGTGAGCATGTGTAAGTATGAGTGAGAGAGTGTGTGAGTAAGTGAGTGAGTGTTTGAGTGAGTGAGCATATGGAGTGTAAGTGAGTGTTTGAGCGAATGAATGTTTGAGTGTGTGAGTGAGTATGAGTGAGTGAGTGTTGGAGTGAGTGAGCAAGCATGTGTGAGTGAGTGAGTGAATGAGTGTTTGAGTGAGTGATTGAGCATGTGTGAGTGAGTGTGTGAGTGTTTGAGTGAGTGTTAGTGTTTGAGTGAGTGAGTGAGTGAGTGAGTGTGGGTATGAGTGAGTGACTGAGTGTTTGAGTATGTGTTTGAGTGAGTGATTGAGCATGTGAGTGAGTGAGTGAGTGAGTGAATGAGTGAGTGAGCGTATGGAGTGTGAGTGAGTGTTTGAGTGAGTAGATGAGTGCTTGAGTTAGTGAGTGAGTAAATGAGTGTTTGAGTGAGTAAGTGTTTGTGAGTGAGTGAGTGTTTGAGTGAGTGAGTGTTTGAGTGAGCGAATGTATGTGTTTGAGTGAGTGTGTGTGTGTGTGAGTGAGTGAGTGAATGAGTGTTTGAGTGAGTGAGCGTGTGTGAGTGAGTGAATGAGTGTTTTAGTGAGTGAGCATGTGTGAGTGTGAGGGAATGTGTGTTTGTGTGAGTGAATGAGTGTTTGAGTGAGTGAATGAGCGTTTTAGTGAGTGAGCGTGTGTGAGTGTAAGGGAATGAGTGTTTGTGTGAGTGAATGAGTGTTTGAGTGAGTGAATGAGTGTTTGAGTGAGTGAGTGAGTGAGTGTGTGAGTGAATGAGTGAGTGTGTGAGTGAGTGAATGAGTGAGTGTGTTAGTGAGTGAGTAAATGAGTGTTTGAGTGAGTGTGTGAGTGAATGAGTGAGTGTTTGAGTGAGGGAATGAGTGTTTGTGTGAGTGAATGAGTGTTTGAGTGAGTGTGTGAGTGAGTGTGTGAGTGAATGAGTGTGAGTGAGTGAGTGAGTGAATGAGTGTTTGAGTGAGGGAATGAGTGTTTGAGTGAGTAAATGAGTGTTTGAGTGAGTGTGTGTGAGTGAGTGAATGAGTGAGTGTGAGGGAGTGAATGAGTGTTTGAGTGAGTGAATGAGTGTTTGAGTGAGGGAATGAGTGTTTGAGTGAGGGAATGAGTGTTTGAGTGAGGGAATGAGTGTTTGTGTGAGTGAATGAGTGTTTGAGTGAGTGTGTGTGCGAGTGAATGAGTGAGGGTGAGTGAGTGAATGAGTGTTTGAGTGAGGGAATGAGTGTTTGAGTGAGTAAATGAGTGAGTGAGTGTGTGTGAGTGAGTGAGTGGATGAGTGTTTGAGTGAGTGAATGAGTGTTTGTGTGAGTGAATGAGTGTTTGAGTGAGTGAGTGTTTGAGTGAGGGAATGAGTGTTTGTGTGAGTGAGTGTTTGAGTGAGTGAATGAGTGTTTTAGTGAGTGAGCATGTGTGAGTGTGAGGGAATGTGTGTTTGTGTGAGTGAATGAGTGTTTGAGTGAGTGAATGAGCGTTTTAGTGAGTGAGCGTGTGTGAGTGTAAGGGAATGAGTGTTTGTGTGAGTGAATGAGTGTTTGAGTGAGTGAATGAGTGTTTGAGTGAGTGAGTGAGTGAGTGAGTGAGTGTGTGAGTGAATGAGTGAGTGTGTGAGTGAGTGAATGAGTGAGTGTGTTAGTGAGTGAGTAAATGAGTGTTTGAGTGAGTGTGTGAGTGAATGAGTGAGTGTTTGAGTGAGGGAATGAGTGTTTGTGTGAGTGAATGAGTGTTTGAGTGAGTGAGTGTGTGAGTGAATGAGTGTGAGTGAGTGAGTGAGTGAGTGAATGAGTGTTTGAGTGAGGGAATGAGTGTTTGAGTGAGTAAATGAGTGTTTGAGTGAGTGTGTGTGAGTGAGTGAATGAGTGAGTGTGAGGGAGTGAATGAGTGTTTGAGTGAGTGAATGAGTGTTTGAGTGAGGGAGTGAGTGTTTGAGTGAGTGAATGAGTGTTTGAGTGAGGGAATGAGTGTTTGAGTGAGGGAATGAGTGTTTGAGTGAGGGAATGAGTGTTTGTGTGAGTGAATGAGTGTTTGAGTGAGTGTGTGTGCGAGTGAATGAGTGAGTGTGAGTGAGTGAATGAATGTTTGAGTGAGGGAATGAGTGTTTGAGTGAGTAAATGAGTGAGTGAGTGTGTGTGAGTGAGTGGATGAGTGTTTGAGTGAGTGAATGAGTGTTTGTGTGAGTGAATGAGTGTTTGAGTGAGTGAGTGTTTGAGTGAGGGAATGAGTGTTTGTGTGAGTGAGTGTTTGAGTGAGTGTGTGAGTGAGAGTGTGAGTGAATGAGTGTTTGAGTGAGGGAATGAGTGAATGAGTGTTTGAGTGAGTGTGTGAGTGAGAGTGTGAGTGAATGAGTGTTTGAGTGAGTGATTGAGTGTTTGAGTGAGTGAGTGATTGAGTGTTTGAGTGAGTGAGTGAATGAGTGTTTGTGTGAGTGAATGAGTGTTTGAGTGAATGAATGTTTGAGTGAGTGAATGAATGAGTGTTTGAGTGAGTGAATGAATGAGTGTTTGAGTGAGTGAATGAGTGTTTGTGTGAGTGAATGAGTGTTTGAGTGAATGAATGTTTGAGTGAGTGAATGAATGAGTGTTTGAGTGAGTGAATGAGTGTTTGCGTGAGTGTTTGAGTGAGTGAGTGAGTGAGAGTGTGAGTGAATGAGTGTTTGAGTGAGTGAATGAGTGTTTGTGTGAGTGAATGAGTGTTTGAGTGAGTGTGTGAGTGAGTGAATGAGTGTTTGAGTGAAGGAATGAGTGTTTGAGTGAGTGAATGAGTGTTTGAGTGAGTGAATGTGTGTTTGATTGATTGTGTGAGTGAGTGAGAGTGTGAGTGAATGAGTGAGTGTTTGAGTGAGTGAATGTGTGTTTGATTGATTGTGTGAGTGAGTGAGAGTGTGAGTGAATGAGTGAGTGTTTGAGTGAGTGAATGAGTGTTTGATTGACCGTGTGAGTGAGTGAGAGTGTGAGTGAATGAGTGAGTGTTTGAGTGAGTGAATGAGTGTTTGTGTGAGTGAATGAGTGTTTGAGTGAGTGTTTGAGTGAGGGAATGAGTGTTTGTTTGAGTGAATGAGTGTTTGAGTGAGTGTTTGAGTGAGGGAATGAGTGTTTGTTTGAGTGAGTGAGTGTTTGAGTGAGGGAATGAGTGTTTGTGTGAGTGAATGAGTGTTTGAGTGAGCATACTCACTCAATGTATGTCATGCCAATAAAACAATATGAACTGAATATGAAATTGAGTGAGTGAAGTAATAAAAGAAGAGCTTGAAACTCTCAACATCTAATGCTTTGATGAAACCAACCAGTGTTTGTGTGTTACAGTCATCTATTTTTTCATTAGAAAACCCAAAGATTCATCCATCAAGAGGACATCAGAGAGAGCGAAAGTCAGAGAAGGAGCAAGAAAGAGAAAGACAGAAAGAGAAAGACAGGTATTTAAAGCGAGAGAGACAAGGAGGATCGAGGGCAAGTGATCAATGTGTGCTGCCAACCTCTTCAGCTCTGATAGGATCTGTCTGTGAAGCGTACACATTCATTTGCAAGAGAAATCAGACATGAAAAGAGCTGCACACATCTGACTAAATGTGCAATGCACAATATGTTCGTTTTAAGCACGTTGTTAATTGCGTTAGATCGCATGCTTATACTTTTGAATTCGTCAGAGTGACACTTGGTGTGTAGCTGTCACAGTGTTGAATGGCCGTAGTGTGAAAAAGAAGTGACGAGTAGGTCAGTCACAGACAAGACTGAAATCAATTCTCATTTAGGTCTGTACACACACACACACGCACACGCACGCACGCACATGTCGCACACACACGCACACACACACACACACACACACACACACACACACACACACACACACACACACACACACACACACACACACACACACACACGTCCTTGAGATAAGATGAAATAGGCTATTTTTTTGTGTTTGTTTTATTCTGAATATCACCTGGCTGTAGGTCAAGTGTTGAAGTGCATTTAAATCATACCTGCATCTGTCTCTCTTAGCAACGAAGATGTGTTTATTACTTCAAAATAGTGTTGTAACCCCCTCGTTGCTGATAAATATAATGTAGTGATCCAGTAGCTCAGCTATTTTATTACTAAAATAAAGTGGCGTAGGCCAGTGTGTGCACTTCCATGAAAACAATGCCTTAATATAGCACAGTGATTCAACTGAATTAAAACTATCTGTGCATTAAACACTCAGAAAAAAGGTACAGTGCTGTCACTGGGGCGGTACCCTAAGGTACAAAAGTGAAAAGGTACATCTTTGTACCTTACTAACCCCTAAATGGTACATATTAATACCTTAAAAGGTACATATCAGTACTTTAAGAGTGCGTATTAGTACCTTAAAGGAACATAGTAGTACCTTAAAGGTACATATCAGTACTTTAAGAGTGCGTATTAGTACCTTAAAGAAACATAGTAGTACCTTAAAGGTACATATCAGTACTTTAAGAGTGCGTATTAGTACCTTAAAGGAACATATTAGTACACTTTTGGTTTTGTTCCTTAGGGTACCTCCCCAGTGACAGCAATGTACCTTTTTTTCTGACAGTGAATGGTTTTATTGCACACCTTACAGTTAATCTGAATCGAGTTTTCAGACAGACCATGTTATAATAATATATAATGTATGTACTATAATGTACTGATAGTAACAAGGTTACGCTGTCGCTGCTGGCGCAGCACACAAAAACTCATTTAACATCCTGCGGTAAAAATTCAAAATGGGCAGTTTTTATATTTATAACTTAGGATAAGGTTAAGCAACATTACGACCAAGAGTGCTGTTTTCCTAAATACCACCGTGATAGAAAATGTAACACTGATAACAGTTCAATAAACTGAAAGTAGTGAAATAAAGTAGTTAAAGTAGTAATAAAGTAGTTTAAATGAGGCCTTTTCTCAAGGTAGGAAGGCGTCAAGGCACGTCCAAATCTAATGTTAGCTTCACTTCCTATCTTCTGAGAAACTTTCATCTGATCGTTTTTTTGAAGACAACATAGATCAGTGGTTCTCAAACCTGTCCTGGAGTACCACCAGCCCTGCATATTTTGTATGTCTCCCTCATCTAACACACCTGATTCAACTCATGAGCTCATTAGTTGAGACTGCAATGAAATGGGTGTGTCAGAAATAGGGAGACATACAAAATGTGCAGGGCTGGTGGTACTCCAGGACAGGTTTGAGAACCACTGACATAAGCTGTGTCTCATTTCAGAAGGCTGCGTCCTCTGGAGGTCGCATTCGAAGGGTGCATACGTCATAAGGCCGTCTCATTTCAAAAAATCTCCGTTAACAACCGTCATATTATTTTGTTTATTATATGAAAAAACGGCACCACCGCCAGATATACATGCAAGCATAGGTGTGGTGTTTAAATTAAGTAGTTCAAACTTTTTTTTGTTGTTTTTTTAAGCTCTATTACCTCAAACAGATAGTTGTGGTAAATAGGATTACAACTGTTTAGTGCATTTTAAACGTTTAGAACGTTAGTTCTAAACTAACGTTAGTACATTGCTGTACATTGCTGTCAAGACAAGAAACATTTCATTGTCATTTTCAAGTTATAAATAATTTTAATTCATATAACTGGCGTGAGAGCGCAACGAGGCTGAACTTGTTGGCATAGCAACGTGATACTTCCTGCCTGTGTGTCCTACGAAGGACGTCTTGTTTAATTCTGATTGAGGACACTTCGCATACTGCATCCTACACAGGATGTGTCCTCCGGAGGACGCAGCCTTCGAAATTTAACGAAATGAGACACAGCTCTAGATGTATCCTTTGCTGCCTTTGATATCCCACAATCCTATGCATTCCATTCAGTGACAGTTGAGCTAGAAAACTAAAGAAACTTGCGGCGTCTGAAAGTTGTGGTTGCTGGTCAGCTTTTTTGTAAATGTACGTTTTTGACCAACATTTTGCGCTTCTGGTGTCATTCCTAGCGAGAAATGACTACTGTAGTGATTCAATGTTTGTTTCGTTCTCACCAAATCACGCTTTATTTTGCTGTAGATCATTAAAATGTTACACTACCTCAGAAGTCTGTACAAAATCGTTTTGTGAGGTACTTTCATGCTCTTATGCAAAAAGTAATTGCCTAATAATTTTTCAATGTGAATGATTAAATGTAATTTGCAACAGCCCAGGGCTAGAATTCCTGATAACGTTGTCTTTTATACCCCTTTTCCATCAAGGCAGGGCTGGTGCTGGCTCGGAGCTAGAGTCTAGTTTCAAATCGGGTCTTTTTCTTTTTACACTCAAAGCTCTGAGCTCACTGGCTCAGAGCCAGGAAAAGCGGTTCTTACACTCTAAAAAATTCTGAGAACAAAACAACCCAATGTTGGGTCAAATATGGACTAACCCAGCAGTTGGGTTGTTTTAACCCAGCGATCGGGTTGTTTTAAGCAAATATTTAACCCAACCGCAGGATTTAAACAACCCAATTGCTGGGTTAGTCCATATTTGACCCAACATTGGGTTAAAACAACCCAGCATTTTTTAGAGTGTACTTAGCACCTAAACATTGCTGGGCTAGAAGGAGCATGCTTGCGTCAGCGGTTGGGGGCCGGGTAACTGTTACCAACAAGACAAACACAAACTTGAGATCCACAGTTCTTTTTTTTAAAATAGCAGCTAATCGAGCTAACAGCTGCTCAATTGTAAGCTCTGTCTATACAAATTACGGTGAGCTGCATGAATGCGTTGGATTCGCTATGTTTTGATGCCGATGTAGGATCATAAAAAGTGCATCAATAGTAACTCAACATTCGCCATTGTTGATGGAAGGCTTGTTCGAGATGGATCAGTGCTGTGCAGACCGATCGCCGCATGACATCAAAGTACATCCCTTCTGTTATTGGATGACCTACTCAGTCATTCACTCAAAGCGCTACACACTAAACATATAGCCCAATCAACAGATACTACGGCACAGAAAAAAGAGGCCGGCCAGGAGCTCCGTCAAGTTTGTCTTGACAAAGTCGGACTAACAAGATCTAAAAATGTGCTTCTGTGGCAGGCACAATTTATTTTGAATTTCATCTTCTGACATGGTAGCCAGGGGACTGAAGTTTTCACTGATTAAATAGTGCAAATAAACTTAATGGCTCTGCGGATGGCGACATCTTTGATTTAGCACAACTCTTCGCTACATAGTTTGAACAAACTCCTCACTTAAACAGACTCATCCGTAGCCTTTACTGACTAATGGTTTGCCAACTAAAACAACTTTTGGTTAATATAATTAAAAATCTAACAACCATCAGTGTAATGATAATTTTCTCTTCTTTGCATTCTTTGCATTAAAACACTTCAATTAGCAGAATTGCTGTATATTGGTATAGACTGAGATGTAAAGAAACAGGGGTGGACTGGACACCACTTTATCAGAATGAACTGTCAATAGTGATAAGGTATTGCTAAGAGTGCAGTGCACCTTATGAACGAATGACTTACAGAAGGCTTACTTACCTAAGAATGTTTCGGGAGACACAAATTAAGGTACAGGTTAAGGTATAACTTAAGAACAACATAGCGTTAAGAATGTTTTGGGAAATTGGCAACAGCCCTGTTGTCTTATTTATTTTAATTGAATTTATTGATCAAATGTAAAAAATAAATAAAAAAATATTACAGGAAGCATGCATTTAATAAGCTATGGGGGAAAATATCCTTTATGAAGGTAAAAAAAAATAAGGCTAAATAAATATCACAAATATGCAATTTTAAAAAGGGCCTGTGCCAAAGCTTAAAGAACACTGATGGGAATATTGCTTCAAAATAAATTTGATTTACAACACAAAAATCCTGTTTTTTCCAGATAAGTTAATGCAATGTGAACTATTTTTTGTTACTTAATGTCAGGGTAATATAATACAAAGTTTGATGATGTAAATGAACATTAAACATTTTTAAAAATCTATACTTTTTTAAAAACATTTGCACGATTTACAGTGCTAATGAAGTGTGTTATCGGTCTGTGAAAAGAGTCACCTTCATGTATATAGCGCTTTTTATTATATAGCGCAGACTGTCCAGTTTGTACATGCTTCAACTGTAACTCTTAAAATGCTCAGCCAATCAAATTCAAAGACCGGAACTAACTATTATTGAGTGTTTAATGAGTGTCATTAGAAGCTTTTTCTATGCGTAAGCCCTCATCATCTCTCTCCCTCTCTCTCGCTCTTTCTCTT
Source organism: Pseudorasbora parva (assembly GCF_024679245.1). Lineage (NCBI taxonomy): Eukaryota > Metazoa > Chordata > Actinopteri > Cypriniformes > Gobionidae > Pseudorasbora > Pseudorasbora parva. Next base: position 29,009,030 of record NC_090177.1, on the reverse strand, counting down.
TCTACTTCTGTCTTTCCTAAACTCTTGGCCCTGGCTTTTCAATTTCCGCTGCTTTTCTCTTCTTTCCTCTAAAGCTCACAATCTCTCCTTGAAAGCTCTTCTGGCTTGCGCAGCAGAGTAAGCAGAGCTCAGCGGACCTTTCCAGTTTTGTTATTTATGGGCGTAAGACAGAAGTCTTGCACAGGGGATTGTGGGATTGACAGTGAAACAGAATAAGTGATGAAATGATATAAATTCGTAATTTTCTTCCAATCTACAATGTATCTGATATTGTGTATTAAAAGAATCATCTTGCTGTACATACAATCCCGCCGCCAAAGCAGCTTTAGTGGAGGTACTGTTCTCAAGAGGAGACAACTGGAAGCATTGTCTGAGTCTCTACAACGACTAGAAATACAAATGTCCTGGTCCAGTGTGACAGGTCTGTTTGAGGTCCATTGCATGCAGATGAAGGGAGTTGATAAGGCAAACATGCTGACAGAAGGGCAAATAAATTCAAGTTACAATAGACAGGATGACAAGTGTATTAGCAAGACAGCAGGCAGACATACAAGGAAAGAGACAGACGGAAAATCAGAGGGACAGGTGGCCAATACAAACAATGACGCATACTACAGCCACATGCCTCCTATGGACTGACAGTAATATCACATCGCTCAACCAACTATTCAGTCCACCCACTGAATCATGTCCTCCAAGGCAAGGGCCTAACCAGACAGCATAAGTTTAGGTGCAAGATATAGATTACAGATTATTATGCCACATCATGCAATGCATGACAATACAGCTTTGTATGTTTAGAAAGTGAGCGAGACTGTGTGTGTGTGTGTATGTAGGTGTGGGTGTGGGTGGGTGGAAGGATGGATGGATGACTCTCATAGCGAGCCTTCTGGACTGAAAGGATAAAGCCATAGTAAGTTTAACACCCCTGCATGTGGTGTGTGCTCTGTGTGTGCATGTGTGTGCCGAGATGATAAAGGGTTCACTCGGATGCTGCCATGGATACAGAAATCTCTGGTTGGCCGTTTGGCAGCTCTGATCCCCAGGATGAGTAAATACACGCATCAAAGTAGCCTTCAAATCACACTATGGTCAGCTTACCTCGCTGTAGTTAGTGTGGTCCTGGTAAACCCTACACTATGGGGACGAAATCTTTGTCCTTGTGGGGACCTTTTTTGGCCCCCATGAGGAACACAGCTTAGAAATTGTACGAAGTGATGTTTTTTGAAAATGTAAAAATGCTGAAGGTTTTCTGTGATAGGTATTTAGGGGTAGGGTTAGGAGAAAGAATATACACAATTAAAATAATTATGCCCAAGGAATGTCCCATGAAAACATAAAGTGTCTCTGTGTATGTGGTAAACCCTATACTATGGGGACAAAATGTCCCTGCAAGGATGGCAATATCCGAAATCCTTGTGGGGACATTTTTGGTCCCCATGAGGAAAACACCATAGAAACTGTATGAAGTGATGTTTTTTGAAAATTTAAAAATGTTTTCTGTAATAGGAATATTTATGGGTAGGGTTAGTGTATGGGATAGAATATACAGTTTGTACAGTATAAAAACATCATGTCAATGGAAAGTTCCCATAAAGTATGAACAAAAATAAATACATTCGAAAAGTCAGTATTTCAACAGATGTAGTCCTTAAAGCTTTCTAAAAAGAATAAGCTTAAAGTTAGCTTACATAAACTTCTATCTGAAGATATGTAATTGTTAAAGCAGAGGAATCTTCCCCAATGTAATTTTATGAACACAATGACTATCTTTTATTAAAATGCTTCTTTTTAAAGGTGCACTATGCAACTTTCCGTCCACTGGAGGGCGCCTATTCAAAACAAAGGCGTAGTTTGATGACAGCAAGTTTGAGCGCAGTATCTTGGGACATGTGGTCTTCACCTTACAGCCGGTGGAAAATAGGACACGGGCAGAAATTACGTTGATGGATGCGGTTATTAACGTTACTGTAGTGTGAAGCAGAGCAGGACCGAGTGTTGTGGAGCTGAGCATGGCCGCTGGAGCGATTGTTATACAAACACACGGCTCGCGAGTACCGGGACTTTTATTATGACGGGAAGGGACACAGTCGCCGGGTGCCCGCACTTCTGCTTTTTCCGGTCATGATTATAAGGTAAAGCAGCTCTGTTTATCATATTAGATACATTTAAGTGTATTTAAAATGATGTTATGACATTACTCTGTGTGTTTGCTCAGCGCTGCTGTGACATGTTCACACTGCTAAGAGAAAAGCACTTGTGCAGAATAAAACCGAGGGTAACGCAGATATGACAGGCGATTGACAGGCGACTCCCTCAGACGCTATACTGACACGTCCCGGGTCCTTGGTTAAAATAGCAATTGTCTCACAATTTACAAATAGTTGGAAACATTTGGGATATTTTATGTACTCAGCTGAACAAAATATATAACACTGGCCTAGTGGTTTTTGGATATTTTACTGCAAAAATACTGCATAGTGCACCTTTAAATGAGGGTGTGTTTATGAGAAGCCTCTCTTTCTTGTTCAGTTTTCTTCCACATCTATCCGGAAATAGAATTAAAGAATATATTTAACATCATGTGCCAATATGTTGATCGCTGTGTGAGTACAGAACTGCAAAAATAATGACCAAAAGAAATGCTGTTCGTAAACAATTTTCTTAACACTCAATTTTAAATGTATTTGCAATAATTAATAATAAGGAATTTGACTAAACGCTACAAAAAAAAATACATGTTGTGATTTCTCTATGTTGGGATAGAAAATAGCATTATATTATCCGCTTTAACAGTTGTATTAACTCAATTGGTCAGTGGCAGAGTGTGTGAGTGTGTTCGCAGGTATATCTAAAGTGTTGAGATTATGTGTATGCATCTATAAATAGTTCTTCCTTCAGTGCCACTCAGTATGAATCAGCTGTCTCTCCTGAAGCTGCTGGCCCATTTGCCCAGTCAACCACAGTGTGACTTCCCCTCTGACACATGCAGGTTTGGAAGAGCACGTGTTTGCAATCACATACCTTTGTACACACGCACGCACGCGCACGCATGCACACAGACACAGACACACGCACACGCACACGCACACGCACACGCACACGCACACGCACACGTACAGATATATAGTTAGATGTCAACATCCCCCTTGGCTTCATTACTCTTTGTGTGAGTGCCCTTGGACATGCTTCACCTCACTGGTGATCCTCTGGATTGCCTCTCAACACTCAGAAAACTGAAGCACCTTGTACTCACCTCTTATCACTGATAAAAGCTATTATATACAGACTCAACGTGAAGTGCAAATGCATACAATATCCACAAACTAAAGGCTATTGCTAAATGTAAATATATCGCAATGTGCAGTTTATAAGCATATCATCAATACAAATGTACGTATAAATAAACATGCGCTATAACAAGACACAAATATGGTTACATTAAAGTATATCAGCCTTTTAAATTACCCTCCCACAACTTTTTCACTGGCTGATTTATACAATATCCACAAGCCACTATGCTAATTTAGGCATGCTAACATATGGTAACATATACAGCCCTCATAAAACAAACTGACATGGCTCCATCAATACCCTGTTTACAATTAATCGTGAACCACACCATCTGTTCCCTAAGACCTGCATGTTACAGTAATACAGTACCAAACACATGTTTGCACCCTTTTTATCAGGATGAAGAGCAGTTGTGGACAGATCAACAACAATATTTTTTATCTCAATGAACTGAATGAAAAGAGCAAACAATATCTTACCGAATGGATATATTATACTGTTTCTTATATTACCTCTTATGTGTGTAATATTTCTGTGTAAAATCTGAAATTCAGATATGTTAATGGGTGTTTCATTTACAACAAACAATGTAAGCAGTAGACCAGTAAAAACAGCCTGGGCCAGCTGACCAATCAGAGCAGAGTAGACCAATCACAACAGACTAGGCCATCTGACCAATCAGAGCAGAGTAGACCAATCACAACAGACTGGGCCATCTGACCAATCAGAGCAGAGTAGACCAATCACAACAGACTGGGCCGTCTGACCAATCAGAGCAGAGTAACTGAACCATCTGACCAATCAGAGCAGAGTAGACCAATCACAACAGACTGGGCCGTCTGACCAATCAGAGCAGAGCAACTGAACCATCTGACCAATCAGAGCAGAGTAGACCAATCACAACAGACTGGGCCCTCTGACCAATCAGAGCAGAGCGACTGAACCATCTGACCAATCAGAGCAGAGTCGACCAATCACAACAGACTGAGAAATCTGACCAATCAGAGCAGAGTAGACCAATCACAACAGACTGGGCCTTCTGACCAATCAGAAGAGTAGACCAATCACAACAGACTGAGCCATCTGACCAATCAGAGCAGAGTAGACCAATCACAACAGACTGAGCCGTCTGACCAATCAGAGCAGAGTAGACCAATCACAACAGACTGAGCCGTCTGACCAATCAGAGCAGAGTAGACCAATCACAACAGACTGAGCCATCTGACCAATCAGAGCAGAGTAGACCAATCACAACAGACTAGGCCATCTGACCAATCAGAGCAGAGTAGACAAATCACAACAGACTGGGCCATCTGACCAATCAGAGCAGAGTAGACCAATCACAACAGACTGAGCCATCTGACCAATCAGAGCAGAGTAGACCAATTACAACAGACTGGGCCGTCTGACCAATCAGAGCAGAGTAGACCAATCACAACAGACTGGGCCGTCTGACCAATCAGAGCAGAGTAGACCAATCACAACAGACTGGGCCGTCTGACCAATCAGAGCAGAGTAGACCAATCACAACAGCCTGGTCATCTGACCAATCAGCGCAGAGCGACTGAACCATCTGACCAATCAGAGCAGAGTAGACCAATCACAACAGACTAGGCCATCTGACCAATCAGAGCAGAGTAGACCAATCACAACAGACTGGGCCGTCTGACCAATCAGAGCAGAGTAGACCATTCACAACAGACTGGGCCATCTGACCAATCAGAGCAGAGTAGACCAATCACAACAGACTGGGCCATCTGACCAATCAGAGCAGAGTAGACCAATCACAACAGACTGGGCCGTCTGACCAATCAGAGCAGAGTAGACCAATCACAACAGACTGGGCCGTCTGACCAATCAGAGCACAGTAGACCAATCACAACAGACTGGTCATCTGACCAATCAGAGCAGAGTAGACCAATCACAACAGACTGGTCATCTGACCAATCAGAGCAGAGTAGACCAATCACAACAGACGGGGCCATCTGACCAATCAGAGCAGAGTAGACCAATCACAACAGACTGGGCCGTCTGACCAATCAGAGCAGAGTAGACCAATCACAACAGACTGGGCCGTCTGACCAATCAGAGCACAGTAGACCAATCACAACAGACTGGTCATCTGACCAATCAGAGCAGAGTAGACCAATCACAACAGACTGGTCATCTGACCAATCAGAGCAGAGTAGACCAATCACAACAGACGGGGCCATCTGACCAATCAGAGCAGAGTAGACCAATCACAACAGACTGGGCCGTCTGACCAATCAGAGCAGAGTAGACCAATCACAACAGACTGGGCCGTCTGACCAATCAGAGCACAGTAGACCAATCACAACAGACTAGGCCATCTGACCAATTTTTAAAAAAAATTATTTTATTCTTTTATTTGTTTTATTTTTTATTTCTTTTACCTTGAATGCATGTAAACCTATTGAAGGATACATTGACAACAAAATTAGAAACCTTTAAAATAGCATAAAAGGGGCACTTTAAATGAATATGAATTATGTTTACCATGCTGCTAACCTGCTCAAGAGCTGAAATGTTCATTGTGTGGAAATGGCAAAAAAAGATTAGACTGGTAAGTGAAAAATATTTTCCAACCCAGGATCATTGGAAATACGTGACTGCCTACATTTTTGTAACACCCGAAATATGTTCCTCCAGGTACAATTCCAGATGCGCAACATGACACCATGACTGATCTCACAGAATGAATATTTATAGCCTAATTTTATATTTTGGAGCAACTAACTCCACTCCTACCCTAAACCTACAAACTCTCAACAATATAAAACACATAACAGGCAAATAAATGTACAGTCACAGTTATTTATTGCAAAAATGGACCAGAAACAGTATAGAAGTATTAACTCGTGTTGCATTCCAAGTCTTGTGAAGTCGTACGATATCTTCATGTGAAGAACAGAGTTGATCTTAATGTTGTAGTCGTTGAAATGATGATCGCGCTCCTTGCGAACAGAACACACACACATGCACTCGTTCATTCATATTTCTAATTCAAATGATACACACGGCAAGTGACGCGATCGGTCACGAGACACACGAGAGCCAATGCTGTCAAAGCTGACCTGACGTTTCTTCCGGCGGCAAAATTTGAAATGTATTAATAGGCTTGTTTGAGATGCGCGTTGCCTCGCCTGAAATAAAGGCGAGACTAGGCGGCTGCAGTGAGGGGAGGAGTGAAAAAAGTGCAGGCAAGCCGGACTCTTCTCGAGGTGGATCAGACACCTGCGAGATCAGTTGCGGATATCGCGGGATTCACACTCGTGCGCTCTGTTGCTGATAAACTGGATGTCATTTAAGTTCTGTTGCTTTTAAGTGAAAAAAAATATTATGAACAAAAGTTTTTGTTATTTATTTCCATTCGAAATACCTGTTTATCAAGCATTTTTTCTTTAATTACAAACATGTTTTATATATTTTTATTAATATGACAACAATCACATAACCAACAGAGAGCTCTAAGCTCTCAGAGAGTTTGAGAATATTCACACATCATTTATACACATAAAAACATGATATCAGAGTTTCAAAATCAAATTTTTAAAAAAAAGAACCATACATCATATATCACAGTATCTCAGATACTGAAGCTTTCGCCCCGCGATCGCCCCCCGGTGGCCGTTTTCTAGTATAACCGCCGCTCTGTGTTTTCTAATGGACGCGTGGCGAACTAAACAATACAATTACACTTCCAATATTTTTTCCCCAAAGTGACTTCATGTCATTGAAGGCAGTTATCATCACGATGATTTCATTTCAAGTGTTTCGTTTTTAAAATAAGTTTAGTTTTAGTTAGTTATTTGATGCTATAAAAACGGGGATTGATGCTGTATTTCACACCAACATAATGAATTGTTCTGCATCTGCGAGAGTGTGGGCGGGCTTTTGATATCGCAGCTGTACTTCCTGCGCTCTACTGCGCAACTCCGGTCCCGAAATCGCTACTGCGCAGACTCGGTCCCAAGATGTCAGCGCCGTGCAGGCTGCCCGAAAGCTTCAAATATGGCAAGCGGAAACGGATGATGTTAAGTCGTCCATATTTTTTTTACTGTCTATGGTTTAAACCAATGAGCATTAAGCTGTGTCGTCAGCACGTCGTTTCCCATCATGCTTTTGCTCCGCGCAGTCGGTGGAGAGCAACTGCACTTGACTGCAGAATCCGACACGTCCGCCTCGCCATCGCGAGAGATTTTTGACATACGTCAGCATGACATCAGAGCAAGTCGGACCGCCGTTGGACACATTTCTAACCGGCATGCATCTTGCGCTGATCACCGGTGATCGGTTCTGTGCAGATTTTGCTTATCTCAAATGAGCCTAGTATTCCGCGGATGGACTCAACGTTACTGATCGCTTTTGGGGATTTTCTTCACACAAATCAATCGTTTGGCCTCAGAACACTTGGAATATTTACAACTCCACAGTTTAGAACATCATCTATATACAATAATGATCATACATTAAGACTAGCGCATACGCATTATAAATTAACCCAGAGATCGGTAGGCTATGACGTCGCCATAACGATCCACCATCCAGTACGTACTGGATCTGATCCAGCTACGTCATCGTGCTACAAACTGCAGCGAGGGGTGTCTCAAAAATGTAGGCAGAGTCACGTATTTCCAATGAGCTAGGGTTGATATTTTCTCAGTATTGAAGAGGAGCCAAATCTTTCCTTTTTTTACGCTGTGGAGCTGAGGCTGGAGTATATCGCCATCGATCAGCACAATTATTCACCTGAGCACTATTAGAGCCCAGGAAATGAGGCTGTCTGTGTCAGTGTCTGGTTTCACTGGACCATTCTTTTCAGTTAGGGACGAGAGACAGCAGGCCCCTCTTCCTTACCACTGAGATCTTACTAAAGATGAACTTCTCCATTTTGAGACAGTCTCTGAGTGATAGTTACTGCATTAGGTGCATGATGGACATAGATTATGTTACAGTATAGGGATAGTTATATACCCAAAAATATTTTACTCACCCTTATGTTGTTCCAAACCTGTATGACTGTCTTCTGTGGAACACAAAAGGAAAACATTTTGAAGAACATACCGGTAGCTATTTTCTATGCAGTGACCAATAAACGGAGACCGGAAGCTTTCAGGCTTTGAAAATTACACAAAATCACCCAAAAAGGAAAAAAAAGTACCAAACTATTTAAAGGCATTGTTCATATAAAATATTGAATATTAACTGTACATAACTGCAATTTTTTTAAATGTAAAATACAATTAATCTAATATGAGCCACATGTGACGTTTGTAGGAAAGCAATGAATCATAATAACTTTACATAAAGACAGAGGCAGAACTGTTTGCTCTAACTATGTCCATTGTGCAACATTGTTGGATATTAGTTACATCTCTGAAATTATTTGTTATTGGCAAATGGCATATTCATTGTCCATTTAAACTGTGCCTCTGTTAGAGAGAGTGTTGTTCTGAAGTAATTGACTCATCATGGAGAGCTATTTGGGCTTTCTAACACATGGGAGTTGGGTGAAATAATTACCAGGGAAAACAAAACATGGCGATCACTTCTCTGATTTATGATATATCATTATTGGGTTAATAGAGCAGAACAATATCAACAAGCTGGTACAGGGCCCACCGAACAGACATTAGGAAAGTGTGTGTTTGTGTTTGAACTAAGTACTGGGGTTTGTGTGTGTGTGTGTGTGTGTGTGTGTGTGTGTGTGTGTGTGTGTGTGTGTGTGGAAGGGGGGGGGGGGGTCAAGATTACTTGATTTGTTTAAGTAAATTCAACATTAGGGTTTACAGTGAACATGTGATGAGTTGGGAGTTAGAACGTGTTTGGCATCATCAACACCAACGTTCATGTCAGCCTCTATGCATTTCACTTCCTTATCAACTTCACTTATCACTTCATTTTATCAGTTGTCAGAAAATACATTTGTGTGAGGCACTTGTTTATCTTGTAGGCTATATGAGAATTCTCATTAGCACATATTTTCAATCTTTTTATGCACTTCTCAGATATATAGTATTTAAAATTACAACTCAGAATACTTGACCTGACAGAACCGTTTAAGTATATTTGTGCTTTAAATACAGCTCTGGAAAAAATTAAGAGACCCCTTATAACATTGAGATCTCAATGTTAAGTGGTCTCTTCATTTTTTTCAGATGTATATTCAATCATTTGACCAAGGCTGCTATTATATAGTTTATAAAAGTACAATTAAATATTATAAATATACTTGGCTTGTCATTGTGTTTACTCTTTCGATTATGTAGCATATTAAATACTTTTTTCTCACATAGTTTTACATACTGTCTTAATGTACTATATGAAAATATTGATTTATAAGGAAAACAGATATGGTCCTGATTCTGAGTACATATGTGCAATTTAGTGTAGTCCACTGGTAATGTACAAAGTAACTTCAAATCTACATATAGAACAGTTAAAGGTATTTCAAGTATATAAAATGAATACCTAAATAGCAACATAGTATTATTCTTAAGTACAAGTATGACGTTAAGTTCACATAAAGAATGTACAAGTATACTTGCAGGATAGAACTACTAAACTAGTTTACTGAGAGCACACTTCAAAGTGTACTTTCATAACCTAAAAGTATTTGACTAGTAAAATATCAGTATATTTATAAGTTCACTTGTATTGCAGGAAAACGTAGTTGTAAAAGAGTTGTGCACTCAATGATTGCTATTGTGATACACTTAAAGTATACTTTTATTTACAAAAAAGGGGGGCAATTTAGTCCCAAGTAGTATTCAAATTATACACTCACAGGTTTACAAGCATTGATATTAGTATACACTATAAAGTATACTTAAAAATACACTTCAACTTTACTTAAGTATACTTAATAAAATGAACAAAGTATTTTTCTAAGGTATGTTTCAGATGCAAATTGGTTTAATATAGACATAAAGGACTACACACATACATTCAATATTTTGCCCACACTCTAACGCCGCATTCACACGGGGCGTAGGCGTTAACGCTTTTCATTTACTTTGAATGGGTGACATCATCCGTTGCCGAACTGAATTGTGGGTTCGGTCGCGGCGCTTCACTCGCGTTGCAAGCGGCAGAAGTTGAAGAATTCTCAACTTTTCAAGCGCCAGCGCAGGCGTCATCCAATCAGATCGCCGTATGCAAATATCCTACAGCAGACAATAGCCAATTGCGTTCATTACTGCTCCGTGAACCATCCAGACCATAGACCGTTAAAAATCCAGACGCAGCTCCTGGACCACTACGTGATATTCTTCCCGCTGTCGGCGCTTTTTCGGGATTTAATGTACTTAACAGCTTCGTGCACCTGTGCAGTGCGCTGACAACAACTACACGGGCAATCGCACTCGCACATACAACCAAAAAAGGCGCTTTTTTGTGTTGTGTTTTGGTCCAAGCGGCAAGTTAATGTGATTGGCTGTTGTCACTATGACGATCGCGTCAGCACCCAGCTTCAGCCACGCCCTCCGTCAAGCGTTAACGCCTACGCCCCGTGTGAATGCGGCGTAAGAGTACACTACTAAGTACAGCACATCTCATAAAATAAGACAGTAGAAGAATATACAGCTCATGATATCTTGTTAACTTGTTTTTAAATAAGGTTATCTTTAATAACTTAATTACTTAATCAAAAAATTATTGGCCAATTGATTAAAACACATCTTCCCTTCTCAAGAATGATTTAAGTGCCGTTCTTTTCTCAAAGAAAAGCTTAAGTCCAAATCTTCCAGAGTCAAGGCAAAAGCCGATTCGAAATACTGCTGTTCACCAGCTTCATTGTTTACAATTAGCACACAGAACCTCCGCAACTCTACCGTCATTATGTTAAGCCTGCCAACCGTCTCTATACACGATGCGATTGGCCTGACTAGATTTCTAGGCTAACAAAGGAATGGAATGAAAGAAGAACAGTACATTGAGGAAAAAACATGTTATTCAGTAAATAGTAATGTATAAAAACTAGTTTTCACTTTTTCTAAAATAAAAAAAGGTTGTTGTAGATGTTTGCCAGGTGTTCTGAGTAGGTTTACTCCTCTTTTATAAATCCTTAAAGGGTTTCTTCAGCGATTAGCATATGGCTTTGTAAACACTGGAGTATATTGAAATAAATGTGCTTCCCCCCCTCATATCCCCCTGAGACAAGAGATTTATGCATTTTATTTCTGGAAAAATTCCTCCTATGATGCAAATTGACGATATTTGCATCATAGGAGGAATGTTTGGCCAAAGGCTAAAGACTACAGCGAGCAGAGGGAGCCATTTCCACATGTTTTGAACCCGCATATGGGGGATGGGAGATCACACTCAGAGCTCAGCTCAGCTACAGGCACTCATTTAAACAGAGCTATGGTGAGCAATGTAAGTCTTTTAACTTCTCAAATTAATTTCTATGAAAATTAAGCTTGCAAAGGCATGAACTGAAACGCACCAGACTGAACTCGCGTTGTGAATGTATGCCGCGAGTGTAGTCACGATTACCTCAGCTCTCATCACTCCTGCAGTTAGTGCTCAGTGCTGTGATACTCACGCGGTGACTCTCTCATTATATTGAACAGACACGTTTAGTTTTTAATTGTAGTGTCTTCTCCAACTCAGTCACTGTAATCAAGTTGGTGGCTTTGGGAATGGCCTCACAGGGCAGCGAAGCATTCTGGGAATTGTAGTCTTTCATCCCCATGGGACAAAAATGCATTTTCTGTCTTTTCTCAGTCTTGAAGGCACCAAATTCAAAAATAATTTCACATTTCTACTACATTAATGACCCAGTTTAAATACAGATTCATCTTCCCAACGCTGAAGTACCCCTTTAACTCAAAGTTTAAAACGGCCTCTACAGTACCCACACTTAAGCATACATATGATGAAACCATGAGTCAGCAAGTAAGTACATGAATTATTGTAATGTAAGCCAATAACTCCTGTATAAAGTGAACAAACTTTAATCATAGGTAGCTCAGATACAGCAAAGGAGAGGAAAATAGATAGTCAGCATTCCCGCAATAAGTCCAAATATAGGGCTTCTGCAATTCTCTGTACTCTGCTGTTGTTTCTGTCCTGTCTTTCAGCAGTTTGCTGTTGTCCAGAAACGCTCTGTGGGTCACACTATAGCTGCAGTATTAACAGACTCCTTTTGAGGCATGAAATTCAGCTTCATGTGCATATGGTTTAAACAAAATGAGCCAGTGTTTGCACCCAAACACGCATAATGATGATTACCTCATCTTCCTCAACTAAAAATAGCAAATAGGAGTGGGTATCAAAACAGTTAAAACAGAGTTTAATTCAAATGTATTTGGGCACATTTTAAATGTAATATACACATTGCCATGGTTCTGTTGTTTGTTTGAGTCACATGTGTTTGAATTTCCATGGCTCCTCGCCCTCTCAGCTCCACCCAGCACCATCGTCCTTAGGGCTTCACCTCGATCAGTCATCACTGCCATCACCATGGACTTTCAGGTCTTCGGCTGTGCCTCATCCCTCCAGCCCTACGGCTCTGTCGGGCCTCTCCTTTCCTCCAGTTCCACCTATCTCTTCGTCTTCCAGCAACCAGGCTCCACCTCGGCTACTCGCAGTTGCGGTTTACTCCATCTACTGTATCCTTTCCGTCACTTTGTCTCTCTGGCTCTGTGGCTCCATCCAGGTCTCCACTTCCTTCGGCTCCAACACATCAGTCAAATGTTCCTTTGTTTGGATTTCCCACCACTCTTTAGTTACCATGGTTACAGTCGGTTTTAGCTCCTTGTTATTAACTGTGTGTCATTAATTAACTTTGTCTCCCTGAGTATTTAGTTCCTGTGTTTTGAGTTCAGTTTACCAGTTGTCGTTAGCACATGGCTGTCTTCTAACTACACTATGCTTAAAGGAAGTGTATGTAAGATTGTGGCCAAAACTGGTACTGCAATCACTTTCGAATTTCTGGTATTTTCTTTCTGGTACTCCCCCTCTGACTCCAGGTTGCCAGATAGGCTGCAGGAATGTTTGTAGCTGCAGCTGTGCTAACTAGAGCAGATCTGGCAACCCGGATGCCGAAACACTACTGACTTCGTGATTGGTAGATAGGTGGAGGGCGGAGCTTCAGGCCAGAACACAACATGTCAACATCAACATCAGTTTAGGTTGCTTTGCTGTTATTAGGATCCATTTATAGACGTGTATTTCCTTAAAATGCTGGCAAGTATTTACAAGAGCAATATATTTCATCACCGCTTAAACAAATAAAAATAAAAGCACTTAAACATTTGAATTGGTCCGTTATTTATAGCAGCATTTATTATCATACCAAGCATATTACATTTTATTTACAGCATACAATCACGTTACGGACCACGTGAGCGCCGCGTTCCCGATCACAAAACTCTCCTGTCCACCGTGGCGTGAATAAATCACAATCCGAATGCACGAGTTTTAGGTTTTATCCTATAGTTTTATTACTGAGGTGGCATGCACATGTGCACTTTTATTTTGTCGGATTTCCATGAGTGAAACAGGCGAAGGGCGCATGACATACAGTAGAATGTCACATTTACGGCAGTAGTAGAGAACAATACTGTTTCCCAACTGTAGGGGGACCCTGAGAGCAAAAGTTACCTAGTGCTGCTTTAACGTTCATGACACATGTATACTGCTTAGGCTCAGTAAGATTTATGAAATATCTGGAAGAAATGCTAACTAAAGAGAATGGGTTTCAAATAATCGGACTACAATGGTCAGACTGTATATTTTACAGTACTTGCTCATCAACATTTGGTTTCAGGTGGCCTGCTGTCATTGGCTTGTTATTGGATGGGTCAGGAAGCCACTGATGAGATCTGGTCTATGGCTGCTTATTGAGATGAAGTGCCTGCTACCGTTCTCAGCAAGTGATAAATAGGTCTGCTATTTGTGTTTAATGGACTGGTGAAATCAAATAATTCAGAGTCTAAGGAGCTACTGACTTTGTTTTTAAACACAAGTTTTTAGGATGTTGAAAGACTGCACAAAATAGATGAAAAGAGATGTCTGTGTTATGGCGGGGAGGACAGGTCACCCAAAAGATGAAATGTCTGGCATAATTTAAATTGCGGATGCAGCATTTTAACTATCAACATCAGCACCTGCGTATATTCAACATCATGCATTTCCATGCTGGTAAGTCATGGTAAGGCTAGTAACCAACCTGTACACCATCATGCGACATATGCTGTTGTTTTCAGCAGGGTCAGAACGCAAAATGGCTGCTGCCACAAGACATTACGTCTCCCATGCCCTTGATTAGATCATCTGAACAATTACGGCGCGATTGTCGTAACTAGAGGATGATGTAAGTGAGGTCAGCGGTTTCCACACAATCGCTCTGCAATTCATCTGATTTAGTTGCATCTCACAAACCATTTCAGTTAGACTTAAGTGGCTTCATAGCTGCTTTTAGTTATTTTGATAAAACATAATGAGACTTGTTTCCGCTGTGAACCAGCTTTAACGAATCAGTGATGATGACTCAAAGTCATAACACACAAACCAGTATTATTGTAGTAAGTGACAGTAACAACATTTATAATGTTGAACAAGTTTTCTATTTCAAATAAATGCTATTTTTTTAACTTTCTATTAGTTAAAGAATCCTGAAAAAGATAACTTTTCCACCAAAATATGATATATTTTTAAACATTGATAATAAGAAATATTTATTGAGCAGCATTTCATCATATTAGAATGATTTCCAAAGGATCATGCGATACTGAAGTCTGGAGTAATGATGCTGAAGATTCAGCTTTGATCACAGGATTATAAATATATAAAAAAGAAAGTTTTTTATTGTAATACTGTTTCACAATTTTTACATATTTTACATGATACTGTTACAGTTTTGATCAAACAAATGCAAATGAGCATATTATACTTATTTAAAAAATGTTGGTAACACTTATCAATAGGGTTTCATTAGTTAACATTAGTTAACTTCATTAGTTCCCATGAACTAATAATGAGAAATACTTCTACACCATTTATTAATCTTTGTTAATGTAAAATCCAACATTTACCAATACATAAGTAAGAATCATGATGAACCGTGAGCTAACATGAACAAACAATGAACAGCTGTATTTCTAACGCTACAAAAGATTAATAAATAATATAAAACGTGTATTGCTCATTAGTTCATGTTAACAAATAAGACCTTATTTTAAAGTGTTGCCAAAACGTTTTTTAAACATAATTTTAAGCTGTAAATTGAATGAGACCAGAAAGTCTTGTAGACTTGAGCCAGTATGTAACCACCTATAACACCCTAGCAACCACATAGCAACACCCTGGAAACCCCCCAAGTATTGTGGTAACGCGTAAAAAAAAGTGCCACTCACATTTCATAAAACTTTAGTCTTGTTTACTATTATACAATCTTTATTGATCTAATTCAGTGTAATTTCTTCCTTTTCCCTTCTCTTTTTCTTCCACTCTCTGTTTTTGATTAGCCTTCTCTTTTAGACTCAAGTAGAGGTTCATTTCTTTCTTTGATAATCAACACTCAAGAGAATGCAACTGTTTGTGGGACTTCAAATGAACAAAAAGTACAGATTTTAGTTTTCAATTACTGCTCTTTATTCTGCCTGACTTTCTGTCTTAGTATAGGAGAATATATTTGGATAAATGTATTTTGATTGAGCTGTCAGTTATTCGTTATGCTCTGCGTGACAGAAGAGGATTGGTGGGACGGGCGAGGACAGAACATACGCACATTTGATAGGTTGTGGAGTGGTTTAGTGCTTTGGTGCAGCTCTCACTGATGTGATTTAGAAACATAGCCGTTGGAAAACTATTCCTGAGCCTTTATATCACAAGCAAACAAGGCCAATCCCAGCTGACAGCTCTCTGTAGACCAAATAAATGTTTGGCAGAGAAAAGGGGAGCTGCAGTAACATTTGGAAGTACTTGGAACCTGTGCATTATTTTAGATCTGTCTTTGATGCAATATTGTTTATGGATGTCATTTTCTGTACAAATATCCATCTACTGTTCCTGGACCACTCAATTAGAGTACCGTTCACCAATTTGTGGCATTACAGACAGCATGTATGTATGTGCACCCCAAATCTGTGGATTCAATGGGAGGACAACTCCACTCCAGAAACAGTCATTCACTTTTTGGGTGACTTTTTGAAAAGAAACACATGGACTTACATGCTGGTTGTAAAGTCACGATGTGATAAGAGCCTAGCTCATGAACATTACTTCAAACAAATTCGACATAATCTTGATGACCAGGATATGCAATGTTGGAACATCAAAATCAAAATTGGAACTTATTTATAACATAATTTTGTACATTTTATACCTTATTTAAACAAACAAACAAACAAAAAATATAAACAAAACAACCTGTATAATAAAATCAAGTCTTGCCCCTCTTAAAGGGATAGTTCACCCAAATATGAAAAGTAGCCCATGATTTATTCACCCTCAAGCCATCCTAAGTGTTTGTTTATTCATAATTACATATATGCATATATGCATATATACATATATATATATATATATATAGCACCTTTATCCTATTCCTATTTTATAATTTATTGTGTTTTTTTGTTAATTGTTATTTGCTGTCCATGGAGCGGACCTGTTGACATTTCACTGCCGGTTGTATTCTGTATATAACTGTGTATGTGACAAATAAAACTCTTGAACTTGAACTTAAGTGTACATAACATTTTTATTTAAGACAAATAAAATCGGAGTTATATTAAAAAAGTTCCAAGTTTTATAATAGCAGTAACTGCTGCTCTGTTTTTGAAGACAATAAAAAAAAAAGCATCTGTCAGTCAAATAATGTGCTCGATGCGGCTCTAGGGGGTTAATAAAAGGCCTTCTGAAGCGAATCAATGCGTTTGCGTAAGAAAAATATCCATATTTAAAACTTTATCAAGTTTAGGGTGATTGCATTCCGTATTCAATTTATGGACAAAGTGTTAAAAGTGCCTCTGCAGTTCAAAATGCTTACTCTACCAGTTAGCATCTGGTACATAAAACCTGGCGATTGGCCAAAACTTTAGTTTATAAAGTTTTAAATATGAATTTTTTCCTACACAAATGCATTGATTCGATTCAGAGCATAGTTTATGCATGCGCCGAAAGTGATCTCTTGTATATATCTACGCCATATCATGTGCATTGACCTTACTCAGTGGAAGTGATCACGTGCTAAAGGCTGCTGAACAGTGTTGTATTTAAGGTAAAAAATGATAAACTGTTCGTTTTTTTGCACAAACCAAACGTTTTGTGTCTTAAGACATGTCAGTTTAATATGGATTTATCTCATAGCAATCATACTCTCATGTGTTACAATTCACATGCATTATTCAACTGACAGACTGCAACGGTTGAAGTTAAAAATCTTCATTAGTGTTCTACTGAAGAAACAAAGTCTTGGATGCCCTGGGGGTAAGCAGATACAGATAAAATGTTAATTATGGGGTGAACTATCCCTTTAAGTATAATTATGAATGTCTCCCCTTTGTTGCACAATCCTGGTCCAAGTACAACACACTAAGCTTTTAACTGAATTAACCACAAATTATTGGTCAGGAAATTAGCTAAATGTATGCAAATTCACTCAAAAAGCCATTGCTGTCTCAAAATAAACACGATTTTGGCAGAATATGGGAAGTTATGTGTGGAGTGATGAATCACAATGAAACACGAGTTGCATGGTGATTCTCCAGAGTGGTGTCTTTGAAAATCTGCTGAGAAATATAATAATAAGCGCATCTCTTCCACACTGAAGCGGAAGAGCTGTCAATGTGTGAGGAGCCTTTTTAGCCGCTGGTATTGGTGAGCTTCTTCACTGCGAAAAGTCAATTAATGGTTTGGAGTGCATGGAGAGCAGAATGGCTTGCTTCCCACTATTGAAAGAGGAAGGATCAGATGTTATTTTTCAACAAGATAATGCTTATGCCTAAAATTTGGACTGTGCCCCTCTGTCTACACCATAGTAATGGACCTAGACCTGAACGCAAACTCCCTTCTCAGGTCTAGCTCCATTTTTGGGTGAGTAACATCCATTTTACACCGTTCAATCAATAAACCAAATGATAAAATCAACTGGCAACCATATTACGTAGGTAATTTTTTGCGAAGTCATGTCGAATTTAAGGTGCCATGCATCAACTTGCGTTTCCCTCTGTCTCTGACTCTGTGCTGTAATCATTCTGGAGTCAAAATACATCACTGTTCAGACTGGCAGAAAACTGACATGAACCTTTTCTTGTAATTACCCATAAGCTATTTTATCTTCTCAAGCATAGCAGTGCAGAGAGGCCGAAAAAAGACACTCCAAGATAAGACACAGGCAAAGGCGCCCTCCCTGTTTGATTTCAGCGTTATTTAGCGAATACTTCATTCCCTAATAGTGTATTATAACAAGAAGCGGTTCCAGCAAAAAAGCTCCTAATTTCTACACAACCAGCGACTGCCTATGGGCTCGTGTGACATCTTTAGTAGGTCAGAATACATCAGAGTTACAGACTCAGGAAATGTGTGTGTGTGTGTTTGTGCGTGTGTGTGTGTGAGAGAGAGAAAAGAGAGAAGAGAGAGAGAGGTTAATTAGCTCAGCTGAACAGTTTTCAAGCGTGGTTTCCACCTCGATCTACTCTCATGCCCGCAGCATAAGCTCTCGCACGTGTGTGCGTGTGTTTCATATGAACGGCTGAACCGAATGTTCTTTTCCTGGCACAGTTCTGGTGCTTTGATTAGAGAGCTTATATCCCAGTGTTAAAGCAAATGAGACAGGGCAGTAACGAAGCCGAATTTCCCCGATCCATTACATCGGAGTGTTGAAAGGACATAGTATTGGTTGCACAGGCTGCCAGGACAAAACAAGAGCATGGTAATGGAACTAAAGGTAGTATCACTGAGACTTTTCTTGAGCAACTCCCTCTCTGCCCTGAGACGTCTCTGGCTCTCGGGCCAAGACAGACAATGTACGTCACTTACAGAATCAATGAACTAAATATGGCAGCTTCGCTCTTGGTCTCCTCTGTATTGGCACAGTTTGTCATCTCTGTGCTCCAGTGAGATCTCATTCCTTCCCCACTGCAGCAAGCTGCTATCCAATATTCTCACCCATATGCCTCTTTTAATGCATTTTCAAACATAGATAGCCACTTTTGACTATAAAGAGGTGGTTGGATGAGTCCTTTTGAAAAGCTTAAGACTGACACTTTTTATACTGTTTTTTGTTTTCTTCTCAATTTTCTTACCCGAAATGTAGATCAGGGATCCCCAAACTTTTTTACCCCCTTATATAAGTTAATATATCAATTTAGCAACATATTTTCATGTTCAGGGCAAGGTTATTACCATTATATAAACCTGGATTTTTGTTTTTTTGTTTTGTTTTGTTAATTAAAGTCAAATTAAATAAAGCTAAAATTATTATAATTTTGAGATGAAAAACTGAAACTAAATGAAAATTAGAAATGCTGCCTTTGGCAACTGAAATATAATTTAAAATAAATGTAACCAAGACTAAAACTGAACGAAAGCTTAAAGGGTTAGTTCACCCAAAAATGAAAATTCTGTCATTAATTACTCACCCTCATGCCGTTCCAGATCCATAAGACCTCTGTTCATCTTTTTTTTTGTTGAAATCTGATGGCTCAGAAATGTAATTTCCTCTCTCAAGACCCATAAAAGGCACTATGCAGTTACAAGGTCCATCTCACTACAGTGGCTCTACAATCATTTTATTTTACTTTGGCGATCTGAACCGCTAATTCAATACACTGATTCATAATGGTTTGAGACTTTATGAACAGTGTTTTGATCTCGACCATATGTAAGTCGTTATTTATGGGTTTTTTTGCGCACAAAAACTATTCTTGTCGCTTCATAAAATTATTGTAGAACCACTGTAGTGAGATGGACTTTGTAACAATGTCTTTCTTTTTTAAGGTCTTGAGAGAGGAAATGAATTGTGTCAAATGACATTAGGGTAAGTAATTAATGACAGAATTTAAATTTGTGGGTGAAATAACCCTTTGAAGTGAAAAAAATATTCAACTAAAACTGAAAAATAACAGCTTATGCAAAATAGTAATACAAAGTGTTAATAATAACAATGTTTCATGGATCTCTGATAAAAATTCAAATGACTTGCAGGTAAACAATAGGGCTGCACAATTAATTGAATTTCTAATCGCGATTATGATTAAAAATGCCTCGATTATGTAATCATTCAAAGCTGTGATTACAAAAAAAATTCACTTATATTTTTCTACATGCTTAAGAGGTGTGTTTAGAGCATGTGAGAGGCGAATCATGACTAACCCAGTCTAGGCACTACTAGGAACTACCAGAGGCAAAAGTGTACTCTGACTGGTAGAATGCACTGGAAATAGCACCCGCCATTTTTAAAACGCCTATATGTGCACACAGCCTATATGAACTAACTAACATGGAAAACAGTGATATATGGACCTTATGCTAAGGAGACAATCCAACGCAACTTTAAGGGGAGCAAGTAAAACATGATTATATATTTCTGCTCATCAAGCGACACTGTACATCAACCACAAGGCAAACACTAATACTTTTTCATGTCTACTTTCTTTGTATAACAGTTCTACCTAATAACATATTAGAGAGGACTGTTGAAAAGATTTTAAAAAGTTGAAAGTTGAAAAGATTTTCAAGATTTTCAAGAATGTGAGCACCCTGTGCTCAGACTCTGGCATTATCAGCACCGTCAAAAGAAAAGTCACAACAATAAGCGTGGCTTACGTCACTTCAGAGTTCCTACTGGCGATGCAAATGCAACCTGGAAAATGACCCTAGGGGAACATTTAGTTCTTGGGGAATCACCCTGATGCCTAGTTCCTAAAACTACCTTCTGTGACAGCCCCTATTATTGGATGCATATATTTATTATTATTTTTTACTTAAAGAAGAAACCAAACCAATGTATAGTCGACATTTGAGGATTAATACTACGGAAAAGCAATACAAGTTTTTCAGGACGAGTGTTTTCAGCTTGTTTTTTAAATTATTTTTATATAAACATATGGCATGCAGTTGCTTCAGACAATGGTATAAAACTATTCATAACATCATTCAATGTAAATTGTGATAATCGCATTTAATCATCGCAATTGCAATTTCAAGGGAATAATCGACAATAGTGTTTTTTTTTGGTCATAATTGTGCAGCCCTAAGGTAATCTATAAACTATTTAATCTTATTAGTATGGATTTGACTGTCTGTTTTTATTTATTTATTATTATTATTATTATTATTTTTAAATAGTGATGTTAATTTGACATTTGTATGTTTTTATTTTTACAACAAGTACCAAAATGGCAAAACAAATCAAGAAGGTGGACTATTACTGTGAGAACAATAATAATAATAGTACACTATAGACTTGAGGAAATCTACATTTGTATGATTTAATTTATTACATTTCATTAGCTTGTCAGTTTGGAAAAAAAACTGATATGAAATTAAAACTCAAATACTATATATACTTTTTTTAATCGAATTTTGTGCAACTGGCAAATATCATCCAAATGCAGTAAACTCATTACATACTTTTTTTATTTTCATATTTCATGTCTCAGGGTTATGTTAGTATGCTATGTGTGAATGATATTTATTCTGGCTGTGAAACCTGCTGTGTTTCATCCCAAACCTTAATTAGATCAAGCAACATCATGTACATACAACACATCCACATGGAGGTTGGATACTAGCAATGCATTGCATTTTGTATTTACTTCTGCTGAGGGATAAATCAAAAAGAAACTAGATATTAAAAATGTTCTAAAGCAAATATGAGTGGTGCTTGCAAAACCTCCTCTAGGTCAGACACGATACTTGGTGCTTGAAACACTAAGGTCATGGGTTTGATTGAATGCATGAATAATAATAATAAAAAAAAAAATGGTTGTTGGTTCCAGACAGGCCGGACTGAGTATTTCACAATCTGCTCAGTTACTGGAATTTTCATGAGAATGGTGTGAAAAAGGAAAAACATCCAGTATGCTGCAGTCCTCTGGGTGAAAATGCCTTGTTGATGCTAGAGGTCAGAGAAGAATGGGCCGACTGATTCAAGCTGATAGAAGAGCAACTTTGACTGAAATAACCACTCGTTAAACCCGAGGTATGCAGCAAAGCATTTGTGAAGCCACAACACACACAACCTTGAGGCGGATGGGATACAACAGCAGAAGACCCCACCGGGTACCACTCATCTCCACTACAAATAGAAATTTTGCCTGGTCTGATGAGTCTCGATTTCTGTTGAGACATTCAGATTGTAGAGTCAGAACAGCATTAGTATGGCGTTCCTAATAATCCTTTAGGTGAGTGTATATATCTGCACTGTTCCTATCCCACTGAACATCTTGTTTGCTGTCTGGTTATATATAGTCAGTATGGATACAGACAGACTGTACTTGAGTAATACTTAAGTCATAAATTTGATTGACAGGTAATGATTGTTAAGATGTTTAATGAATGTTAAAGGCATATGTTCAAAGATTTAGACTAAACATGCAATGAATAAATGACCAACAATTACTCCTGTTCTTCCCTAGCAGAATACATGTCATTTTTTAAGCTAAATCAAATGCCATGCTTTTAAATATACATTCTATGTCCGTGTGTTTATGTGTGTTGTGCGTGGGAGTGCGGTGGCATTGTGTGAAATGCAGACTCTTCACTCTGTATTGTTTGGCCTGTGAAAATGCTTCCACAGCAAACTCTGCAGCAATGGGAATAACTCTCCCGCCTTGTATCGCCTCCCCGCTCTTAAAATATATGTGTAACCCACAATATTTATGTATAAATCAATGAATATCTCACAGCGGCCTATTTTCAAACAACCTGCAATAAAGCCGCCTGTTAAATCGACTCTCCTGTACTTGTGGTAAGTAGCGGTTCAAACCGTGAAGACTGCGAGATCAAGATTAAGATGTCAGGAAAGAAACTCTGTTGCATTGTTTTCCTTTCACAACCAACTTTTGTTTCCAGCTGACATGGCTTTCTTAAAGTGCACAAAAGAAATGGTGTTGTGAAGAAAACTCAAAATACTGTGACACAAAAAGTGCTTGTGAAATCCGCTGATTATGGTTTGTGGAAATAGTGGCATTATTTCGGGATGTCACACCTCTACAGAGTTATCTTCTCCTCCAGCCTTTCTGTGGCTGCTTAGGAAAATAACTGGAACAGACGATTCTTCTGTTTTCCATTTTTCATCCTTGACCCTCTGAAGTGGTGGAGAAAAATGAGGCGAGTGCAAGAGAAAAAAAAAGGCAATTCAATGCATTCATCGGGGGCCGGAGAGACTGTGTAGTTTAATTGTTAAATCAGAGACTTTTTATATTCAAAATCAGACTTTGAGGAGGACAGTGTGAATGTGGGACGCTGGTCATTTTAAACGTTATGTCGAATCGATAGCGTGACTAATGGGTCTTGTGTTCGGCCTTATTGTTGGAAATAATTAGTGGTGCTTGCTGAAGAAAGCAGCTATTAATACTGCTCAATGGGACAAATCTCTAACCCTTTGTACTGCACTATTATGCATTTGTGGTATGGACCTGAATGAATCCGTGCCATATCTGAAAATCATAGAGATATGCTGGTAGGCTCTTTTGGCTTAGGCCAGTAAGTAACCTCTAAGCAACCACCAATAACATCTTGCGCTGTAACAATAGTGCTTCTAACTAACATGTTTTAGTTAACTTTACTTAATGTCTTAACTTAGTTTTAAAAATATAGTAATGTACTATGCACATACTATTCCTTGTTTACTCAGAAAACCAACCCGATCTCAAAATCATGATCGCAATCGGCTAAATCGTACATATTTAACAAGTTGCCAAATTTGTGTGAATTTGTACGAATTACCTCAAACCCCGCCCCTAAACATACCCGTCACTGGGATTTAGACAAAACGTACAAATTCATACGAGTGAGGTCGTGAGTGTCATTTTGGCAAGCAAAAAAACAAACTCACCATTATGGTGATCAGTATTCCCTTTGGAATAGTCATATTATTATAACTCTCTTCCTATTGATGCAGTGGGCAGGCCAAGTAATACAAAATAACATTACAATTAATTGCAAGTGGATGAGAGAGATAAATCATTGTGTTTGATAGATAAAGACATTTTGAAAGCCCTGTGGGCATTTCATTCTGGTCGCCATTTTCCCAAATGCTTTTAAAACTATTTGCACATACTGACGAGGAAGCTGAAGCTCATTACATATGCAAATCTTATCCAATCCTAGCCGTGGGCTTTTACCTCCAAATATTAAATGCGGCACGTCAGCGTAAGCAAGAACGTTCCCTTTCGAAAGGGAACTCACGCTGCATCAGCTGACGCTAAGGGGCACCATGACGCAGCATCTCGTTCACTGTTCTTAGGGAACTAAGGTTACAGTCCTAACCAGAGACGTTCCCTTTGGAAAGGGAACTCGCGCTGCGTCATGGTGCCCCATAGCATCAACTGACGCAGCGTCTCGTTCCCTGTTCTCGGGGAACTAAGGTTACAGTCGTAACCAGAGACGTTCCCTTTGGAAAGGGAACTCGCGCTGCGTCATGGTGCCCCATAGCGTCAGCTGACGCAGCGTCTCGTTCCCTGTTCTCAGGGAACTAAGGTTACAGTCGTAACCAGAGACGTTCCCTTTCGAAAGGGAACTTGCGCTGCGTCATGGTGCCCCGTAGCGTCAGCTGACGCAGCGTCTCGTTCACTGTTCTTAGGGAACTAAGGTTACAGTCGTAACCAGAGACGTTCCCTTTGGAAAGGGAACTCGCGCTGCGTCATGGTGCCCCATAGCGTCAGCTGACGCAGCATCTCGTTCCCTGTTCTCAGGGAACTAAGGTTACAGTCATAACCAGAGACGTTTTGTTTACATCAGTATGGGATTGAAAATCAAATTTCATTGGTTCAGATAATACTGAAATATTGACTCATGCCATCGAGAATTCGCTATGAATATTCACAAAGTTGGAATGCTGTTGTTTAAAAAGGACACAACATTTGTGCTAAGAGGAAACACAGCGCCAGTCTTAGAGAAGCGAGCAGAGAAAAAAGGTCATGTTTCATGGTCAAGGGAAAGGTATCTCAGAAAAAAATACAAATCAATATACTTTTAGATGTTTAATTGTTATTTGGAGCGTTGGGGTTGCTAAACGGGGACTTTATTATTCACAAAATCTTTCACTTGTTTTGCCTGTAGCTTGAAATTAAATTCCATTTTGACTCATTTTGCCAGCATGGGTCACATGTTGATTCCAGAACATGTCTCACTTGGTAAAATCACGGTGAAAGATCCAAAGTCAAAAAACTTTTTTTTTTGACTTGGCATGGCATCTAAAATGCAGCGTTCAGGTGTGAGTTGCGCAAAAATGGCAAGACAAAGCACAATGGTCAAAATATCTGTCTAATTGTCCATTATGTGTGAGCAGAATAAACTCTAATCCTGATAGTGAAAAATCTGGTTACACAATGTTACATTCTTATTTGACAATTATCCTCCATATAACTAAGTTTCTCACAGCTGGCTCTTACAGATAACCCCAGTGTCACATCTATTCTCAACTCAGGCTTTTCAGCGCAGTCCACGAAAAACAGAAGACAGAATCAGAGACAGACTCTATTAAACCTCTGCCCTGATCAGCACGAATATACATATCATAAATGAATATGCAAGCAACCGAGTCAATGAGAGGTTACGCACCTAGGGAGTTCTTTTCCCTTCCTCTCCTGATGTGACATTATTACATTCGTTCTGTATTCAGGAAATCTTTCACTCAGAGCAGAAATTAAAATGTTCCTACAATGCGCAGCTCCACCTCTCTACACAGAGAACCGCCAGTGCTTCTCTCTTACTCTCGCTCTCCATTCCTTTCAGAGTTTGACAACAGAGATAAGATATATGTCATGTGATAAAAATTATGTGGTAAAGTAAATACTACATAAAAATGCAAGTTAGTTCAGACAAGAATTTAAAAAACAAGTCAATTCTATATTAGTTCTCAATTCAAGTAAAGAAAGTGAAGTTTCTAAGTAAAGAAAACACTAAAAGCATGACTTAATTCAGTGTTATGTTGTTTGAGTAAAAAGATGAAATAGAGTTGAAATAGAGTTGCAAAGTAATCTTAATTTAAGTAGAAATTATTCAGAAAACGTTTTTACTAAAACTTATATATCATATACACACTGTATATGATGTTTGCCTGGTTTTTACATTCAAAAACATCATAATGAATAAGTAATAGGTTTTTGGCAACCTGATCTCACAGAATTCCGTGATGGGTTCACGGAAGTGATGCCTATGTTATGTCAATGACTGACAGGCAGCATCCATGATCCACACACGGATTCCCTGTTCAACACCTTATATTCGTCAGTTTGATTCAGTCAGCATAATTTTATTTACTTTTATTTTCTTTTTATTCAGACACGTTTTGAACACTTAACTCAATACCTTCCCTAAACCTACCCATTTGTGTATTATAAAAAAACAGTATATAACAGATACGCCAGGCACAATTTATTCAGAAACCACAAATATTTCAAGTGTTCCGAGGCCAAACGATTGATTTGTGTGAAGAAAATCCCCGAAAGCGATCAGTAACGTCGAGACCATCCACCGAATATTGAAGCTACACTGTGTGATATTTTCCCCCATCTAGTGGTGTAAATGTATATGACCATCCAGTGAATAATAGTTTCTGTTCCTCTCAATTCTGATTTCGTTTGAACTCCTACGGTGGCCGATTTAGTCCAAGATTAACATGGCAATCCCCCTCTTCACATTCGACACGGTGCCGTAGAGTGTTAAAACGCGAAAGGCGAAGCTTGAATTTACGGGTATGTCCCTCTAATGTACTTTCAAGATGGAGGGGCAACATGGTGACCAGCATTCGAACCCCTCACCCGTAAGTATTTTCAATGGCATCTTATAAACTTACGAGAATACTTTATAACTTGAAAGAAGTAAATATGCATTAATGAGCACATATTTTTGAAAGAACTAAGTGTTTTTAGCTAAGAATAAACTAATAAAGTTACACAGTGTAGCTTTAATACATTTCAAATATTGCCGCCGGAAGAAACGTCACATCAGCTTTGACAGCATTGGCCGTTGTTGCGTGAACAATTGCGTCATTACGTCAGCTTTGATTGTAAAATGCCATTGGCTCTCGTGTGTCTCATGACTGATCGGGTCATACTGAAGAGTCGTTTGTATCATTTGACTGAGAAATATGAATGAGTGCGTGTGTGGAGCTTGGTCATCATTTCAACGATTAAAACATTAAGATCAACTCTGTTCTTCACATGAAGATATCGTATGACTTCAGAAGACTTGGAATGCAACATGAGTTAATACTTCTATACTGTTTCTGGTCCGTTTTTGCAATAAATAACTGTCTGTGACTGTAGTTTACATTTATTTGCCTGTTATGTGTTTTATATTGTTGAGTGGGTAGGCTTAGGGTAGGAGTGGAGTTAGTTGCTCCGAAATATAAAAGTAGGCTATAAATATTCATAAAATCATGTCTACTTTTACAAATGCAAATAATTAAATTTGTGTTGGGAATCCGTGTGTGGACCACAGATGCTGGTTTTTGAGCATGCCACATTGAAGACTTGGAAGTAAACGCCCACTGCTATGATTGGATAGCAGTTTTGAATACCACCTCAAATACAAAATATACTCCAGCCTGTGTGAAGATACGTACATAATCAGTAGATATCAAACATAACCATGCAATACTATATCACATAGAATTAGGTGTTAATCTTCAGGCAATAGTGCTCGCTGCAGAGCATCTGGAGCTCAAGGGTGGTCGATCGTTTTATGAGCCAGCTGTCAATAACATCTTTTCTTTGACTAACACAGACATTTTCAGCTCTGAAACTTACAGGATATCCTTATATTAAGATGACCTTTTATGTATCAAAAGCTCAAGGGAAAGTTGATTTCTTAATTCATGACTCATTTAAAGTTACTTATTTTCTTTATTCCATGTATCACAAGTTTCAGTGTGTCACAGCTGAATATTATATAAAATAGAGAAAATGTGAGAGCACAAAAAGAAACAAAAACAAAATAACAGAAAACTAGAGTTGCTTCATGCTTCAACGTTGATTTATAATACATGCGAGTTGCTCAAGTCTCAAGGTTTCTTTTGGACACAAAGAGAATATCAACACCGGCTGACAGAGCAAGGCATTTCTTCACCATCTGTTGAACAAATTCTACTTTTTATTACTTTCTAAAATCTTCTGAAAAGATCTCTCTGATTGTGTATATATATATTTTTTATAAAAAGTCTGAGTGTATGTGTAAACAAAATTAACGGCACACACAGTCATTGCCAATCCAGATGTTCAAAACAGTGGAGCTGCCCAGAACTGTCACAGCCAATCAGATCACAGTAATATGATTGACAGGTGTAATTGCACTGGAGAAATAGACACCATCACAGCGAACAGATAAATCAATGTGCGTCCTCTTGGTGATATTAAACTCTGAAGTATAACCTGTTTATCAGTCAAGGACAATCAAGGGAGATTTCATTAAAATTTTAATTTTAATAAAAGTAGTTGTTTTAAATAAATAAATAAAAAATCTGCCAGTGACAGATTGTCATTTGATTGATAGATTGAGACAGTAAATATACACACAAACATTCATGAGTTGCCTTTTAAACCAAACGCATCATAAAGTTTCACTGCAGCTGAGTTGACCCCATGTCCCATGTGAGCTCATAAAACAAAACACATCCTGTGAGCTCTGATGACCTGTCAGAATTGATTCATAAAGAAGCGTGGTCAATGACAGATAGCCATGTTCCTATCCAAGATGTTGGAGGGGAAAAACAGCTTGCATGTGGCAAGCTCTTAATGTGCCAAGATTTTTTTTTTTTTAAATGCATGTCAGTTTCATGTTTTTTTTGTGCAAAAACATACCATTTCAAACTAAAGTTTTGATTTAAGGATTATAAATAAAAAAAACGTAAGCCTCAAATACATTTGAGTGATGATTATTATTATTGCATATTTTTAAAAGGTTAAGCAATATTTTTAAAGCTTTTCTTACAAATATAATGAATTTATAATCCTGAAAAGGTGTTATTTCAATTTTATTTATAAAATATTATAATATATTTATAAGTTATTTTTTTATTTGAATTATACTAATATAAATTAGCTTTCAGTTTTAGATCCTCAGTTTTCAATTTTAATTTTGGTAATTAATAATTCTCTTATGTGCTTTTGTCATTTTTATTAGTTTCTGTACTTAAAAGCATTTCTTAATACAAGATTTTTATATTCATTTTTTTTCCTATCTAAAATGTATATTTTATTATTTTTTCATGTTTAAAAATATATTTGTAAATCGTAGCCACGCTTTACTAATTCCATGAGTATGATTTAGTAAAATGAGGAAACTCATTTAGTTATACCATGCTGTTGTAGTGTAAGTTGTGGGAATGATTTGTTAATTTGTGACCATGAAATATAATTTTTTTTTCCCCTGCATGTCATATACATGTAGATAACAATATTGTGCTGAATTTTTCTTCAAGTTACTCAATGGAATGGAACCAGCCTTGCCCTGTCATAAAGCCAATAAATGCAGTGCTTTTCTCAAGAATTTCTGATGCTTTTTGTCTTCATTATGGTCCCCACAATGTATTATAAACAAGGACACACACATACACAAAAATATATTCCTTATATATTATGCACATTCAAGTCACTGCCTGCATGAATTGTATATTTGATACATTTTGGAATGAGTTCATATTCAAATCCAAGAGACATTTATCCAAGTCTTAACTTAAATCGAAGTCATTTAAGTCCAGCCATGTGTGCTATATGTTTATAACACACATTTAAAGTCATCAAGAAATTCAAATGGACAATTCTTGTTGTTTTATGGCATATTGCATTGTTCATTATAAATGATTTATCCATGCACTTAATTTAATTATTTTGTTTTAATTCATATGCCCTCTTAATCTTTAATCACAATAACTTCTCCTCCCTCCTTCTCTGATGACGAGGGTGGGACAATCTGTCACTCACATGAAATCACAGCGATAGCAAACCACAATGATCCAACCAATTCCCAATGGACAAAATCAAGTCGTTTTTAAAACTCGTCTTCTTTTTCATGCCGACTTTAACGCTGCTGTAACGGAGGCCAGCTAGTAAAGAGCCATGCGAGTAAACCTCACTCCCCTGGCCTCAAGGAGCTGCGGTCTTCAGCATAATTTTTAGCCTCTCCTCCTCTCATCTCAGTTACAGAGCTGGTTCAAATCCGCTTGGCGCAGTGTGGATAGGACCGGTTAAACTGTCCTGGGAGGAATTCCCCTCTAGCTCTAGAAGCATCCAGTATTTAAATCGATATTGTAAATGTGTCCTCGCCAAAGCTGAAGTAGAATCCCTGAACATATGAACAGTCCCTAAATCTGCTCTCCCACACATCTGCTGGCAAAAACTTTAACTCTTTAACTCGCTCTGACAAGCAGATGTGCACAGAGGCATTCACACAGGACAAACAGCGCTCAGTGTAATCTATATTCAGCTGCTGTTTTTAGGAAACCTGTGAACACTCTCTCCCCTTCACACACACACACGCACACACACACACACACACACACACACACACACACACACACACACACACACACACACACACACACACACACACACACACACACACACACACACACACACACACACACGCACACACACACTGTGTATCTGTCTCTCCATTGTGAGTATTTTTCCAGCATCTGCTGTGAAGAACTGGGTCAGCTCCAACAAGACAGACAACATCAGGTTCTTGAGGAAGGGAATGAGACAGAGAGACTGACAAGTGGATAGAGGGATGGCAGGGGAGAGGAGACAAAAAACAACCCGCCCCCCATTCTCTAACCGGTTTTTAATGACGGCCGTATCTAATAAGGAGTTATTTTCTCCATTCCCGGACCTGGTAAAATGTCACTTTGAGGTGTGCAGTTGAAATTGGTGAGGTGTTTTCTGCTTTAAAATGCTCCTCACGCACACCGGCTGCGGTGTAATGCCTTCAGCTCGGTGAGAATATCCCCATCAACTCCCTTAATGGCCCAGCGGATACACCCCACTGCCTTACACACCTGCAACACACATATCACAACAGCTGCTCTGTGCTTGAGTGCATCTGTATGCGTGTGTGTGTGCGTGTGTGTGCGTGTGTGTGTGTGTGTGTGTGTGTGTGTGTGTGTGTGTGTGTGTGTTGGCATGTTTTTGTGAAATATCAGGACAATATCAGGATGTGTATAATGACATGGGTATGACACAGGTATTACAAGGAGAGGCTGAAATATGAGGACATTACCCATGTCCCCACTTTTCAAAATGCTTATAAATCATACAGGATGAGTGTTTTTTTTTTTTTTTTTTTTTTTTTTTTTTTGAGAAAGTAAAAATGCAGAATGTTTCCTGTGATGGGTAGGTTTAGGTTTAGGGGCAGTAGTGGATAGAAAATATGGTTTGTACAGTATAAAAATCATTACGCCTATGGAATGCCCCCACATTTCACAAAAAAACAAACGTGTGTGTGTGTGTGTGTGTGTGTGTGTGTGTGTGTGTGTGTGTGTGTGTGTGTGTGTGTGTGTGTGTGTGTGTGTGTGTGTGTGTGTGTGTGTGTGTGTGTGTGTGTGTGTGTGTGTGTGTGTGTGTGCGTGTTACAAAAGGTCTACCTAAGCCTTTACTTCAGCTTGGTAAAATGTGTTTTTTAAGACAATGAAAACTTTATTCAGCCTAAAAAAGTTTAGTGACTCACATTCAGTACAGAGGGTTGCAAGCCATGCTGTACAAAGCAGAATCATTCCATATTGAAGGGAACAATAAAATCCATACAGGACACAGTTTGTTCATATTTTATTGTTATACAACCAAAAAAAGCTATGAACGCTTCAATATACACGTTCAAAAGTTTGCAGTCAGTAGGGCATTTAAAAAAGACAAAAAGAGAAATGAATGCTTTCATTCAACAAGGATTTTAATCATTTATAATGTTACAAAATATTTCCATAAAAATGTTGCTTATTCCTATTCATCAAAAAAATCTGAAAAAAACTGCATCATGGTTTCAACAAAAATAGGAAGCAGCTCAACTCTTTTCAACATTGTTGCATGTTGAAATACAGTTGTAATACAGTTTTTATGGGTTGCTTTGGTCTTGAATTTTCTCAGATTTGAAATTCTCAAAACTACCTGTTCAATCTTCACATCATTGTGCCACATGTGCACATCAAAACAGCAGTTTCTCATTTCTTTGAACAAGCTGCAAATGCTTTTGTACAACCATGCCAATGATTATGTACAATTCTCTGCTGTTTCCTATTATCAATTACTTATGTCATGTTGATCAAAGTGCATTATAATGGGTCTCTGTTAGTCTCACCCCCACAACATTTAGGCATTAGTTCATAGCATAAGTCTTTACATGCAAAATGGTTGAACAAGTTGTCATAATATGCCAAGCATATTTATACATGTCCATTAGACGTCCACATTTCAGCTTTATTTTTTTTTTTTCCTTTGTGCTATGCAGTGCAGTCTTTTTTTCTCTCTGTATCGCGATGACATGGTCTGTCAACAAGTGACAGAAACAGTAAAAGCGTAAATGTGAATCGGTTTCTTGCAATTAAACTCCCACATACACTAATAAGGTGTAACCTACAATTTACAATAATTATCATCGAAACTTTAGCCATATTTTACATCAGAACATCCCTCCAGAGTGCACTGTTATATTGATAACATGACTCAACAATTTGACTGTTTTCTATACACAATGACAATCCATGTTTTGCTATTTGTACCGAATTATTTTGTGAACTGTTTTTCAAATATCGAGGATGATTCGAGAAAAGCGAATGAGACCATCTGTAATTGTTTCTTGAGCATCAAATCAGAATATTAAAATGATTTCTGAAGGATCAGGTGACAATACAGACTGGAGCAATGATGCTGAAAATTCAGCTTTGATCACAGAAATAAATTACATTTTAAAATATTTTCTAAATGTATACATTTTTATGTATTTTAAATTGCAACAATGTATCATAATATTTCTGTTGTTACTGTAGTATATCATATATTTAATTTGAATCACTTTCACGTAAGTGACAGTGTTAAAATGTAGCTACAAATTACAATAGGAAACCAATTATGTGAAATCATCGGGACAAACTCCTCAATGATAAAGATGTTTGCAGACAGACAGACAGATGCAATCTCAGACACCACACGCTTTACAAAATAACTGAGGATGACTCTGCTGATTTGGCTTGTTTTGTAAATCCAGTTCCTGCTCTCTGCAACTGATTCAAGCTTTTCCAGCTCTGGTTTATGTGAGCGGTGTGCATTGATCGTTCATTCCAATAACTCAATTTTCTCAGTCGCTTTATGTCTCTTTAATCTGCTCTTTTTGGCTGCTAGAGAAGTGCTAGGTGTTGCTCTTTTGACTACTGATATTCAAAAATACCGTTGACCAGCTAAGTTCATAGAGGTGTTCCTGTGAATGCATCGATTTGAGCTCAGGTCATGTGGCTTTATATAAAACAGAAACATCCACTCACACACAACAAACAGACCGATAAAGCACTGCACAGACGTCCGAGTTAAATGTAAATGAACACAAATCAGACCTGCATATGGCTAGCATATGACCTCTAAAACAGTAATTCCCAACCAGGGGCACCAAGGAGTTTCCATATACTGTAAAAAAAAAAAAGTCATACTTTTAAGGGTAAAACACTGTAACAATGCTATGGTGAAAACATGTTAATGCTTGTTAACTGGACTATATACAGTGGAAAACTGTAATAAATCTAACAGTTTCATTTTTAGAGTAAAATACTGTTATTTTTAGATGTAAAAAAAACCAAGCTAACTTAAATTCTCAGTGAAAAAATTTGACTTTCCCAGAATTCTCTGACACTTCACATTTGATGATCTTTAATTTAAATAATTATGTTTATTCTTAGTTTTTTTCTTAATAGTTACATAAAGGTTTATATATATATATATATATATATATATATATATATATATATATATATATATATATATATATATATATATATATATATATATATATATATATATATATATCCCCTGTTATTGAAATCCCATTCAATTTAATTTTTCAGTAATCAGTAAAGGGCTTGCCAATAAGTGTGTTGATATTTATAAAGACAGTGGAAAAGCGTTCTTCACAAGAACATAATGCTCCGTTCTATTCTTCTCATATCTCGTCTCTGTCAATCAAACCACACAATCCAATATCTCAACAGAAGCAGCAATAAAATAATAGATTCTATATTTATCATTGACATTTATGCATTATTTTAACAGATGCCTTTATCCAACAGACAGAACCTGCATATATTTTCAGGGGCGTCTGCTTAATTGATTTAAACTGGAATCAAAACCAAAGTTCCGTGTGGACCTGTTCACGGCTGACAGACAGAAAACAAAAAGGTTCCCTCTTTCCCGCAGACATGCACGTCAACCCATGCAAACATTGCCTCACAGAGCATTCCGTTTACAACGGTTCACAATAATAAATCATATTTAGAGAATTCAAGTGGGAGGTAAAGAGAGCGAGACAGACTGAAAGAGAGTGAGAGAAAAGGAAAGAGAGGTAAGAGGAATATGTTGTGGAGAATGATGGCATCATGGCAGGAAATGCTTTATCCTCTCCCACATAATCACTGAGACACAAAGTCCTCCCTGGCCCTGTGTTAATAATTTAGCACTTAACTACCAGTAAAACACTCGCACACGTGTGGGAGGGAATCGCTTCCTCTGTCCCTGCTCTGGAATAAAGGAAAGCAACATCTGACACGGGAAAAGCCTCCCTCAGATGCATTCTTTCCTCCGGGAGCTTTCAGCAGCAATCGTCATTAGCGAAACAAACCTGCTCGGTCCTTCAAGTGCCGGTCTGGCGTCTCTCTCTCTCTCGCCATTCCAGGCCCCAACAAGCGCAAAAGCCATAAAAGCATAAAGAAACAAACATCTTCCTATTATGTTTCCCTATTACAGTTGACAGTGTCATCCCGAAGAGCGTGTGATGCTCACAGCGATCTCCAAACCAGCTGTGGCACTTTTGAAAACTTCTCCAAGAACAGAAAAAAAAAAGATTTGGAAGTCATCCACAGAAAGCCAGATTAAGGGATGAAGGCAAACCGGCAATGCAGAGAAAACCGGCCTGGAAGTTGTCTGCACTCCCTGTTGCCAATAATGGAGGGTTGCACAATGGGCTCAGACTTTTCAATTATTCCGTGGACTGAGATCCACTGTGGATTC
This sequence comes from Pseudorasbora parva, assembly GCF_024679245.1. Classification (NCBI taxonomy): domain Eukaryota; kingdom Metazoa; phylum Chordata; class Actinopteri; order Cypriniformes; family Gobionidae; genus Pseudorasbora; species Pseudorasbora parva. Next base: position 28,973,334 of record NC_090177.1, on the reverse strand, counting down.
GACCATGCCGTTTTGGTAAAGTACAAGCATCTGTCTCTTTTTATAGGGCAGAGGTTCTCAACTTAGTCACAGCTCTGTTCTTATATAGGACACGGACAGGATTTACATGATAAAATGCAACTGACAATATAATCAAGTTGAAAAGCCTGTTTTTTGGGGTCCAGGCAAACTTAAATTCAATTTAAATTCAACAATAACAATAGCAGGATGCATACTTATCCATGAACGAAAATATGCAAAGTAAAAGAAAAAATGACGTAAACAATATACAATATAATCCGTTTGGGTCACCACATAAAATTTGATTTCAGACTCACAGTTTTTAGGATATACTGGACAAAACCTGGAGCCAGCGCACAGATGTCTTCAGAATCAGAATGCGCATTTATTGACCAAATTGCTTTTATTACTTAATGGTTTGCTCAATAGAGTCAATTTCAAAATAACCTGAGGGTGATGTGACCGCGGGGCCACCAGAGATGGCACCGGGTGCTCAGTACACCTTGGCACACCATCTATGTTGGCAAACAGCAAAGACATGCAGCCAAGATGAGCGAGTCGGGATGTAGATAGACAAGGATGCGGCTCTTTCCATCTGTTCTCAAAGCATCACCAAGCATGAGAGCCACAATAAGAGTAACATCCATTCCAAGAAATCAGACACTATGGACGAAAATGAGCACTGACTGCTCTGCGCTTATAGTCTCTAGGAGAAGTTCTGGATATTAGACTTAATGCACCTTACCTCCAGACCTGGCCGAGCTGCAAGATGTGAATGATGGACTGGAAGAGCCACATGCACACTCTGCAGCATTTCCGCGTGCCGTTCGCTGGCAGGGTTCTGTCGCTGCCGCTCCGCCGGTCGCTGTCCTTGGTGCTGAAATTGCATCCGTCCCCAGTCGGGGACGCGCTCATCTCCGAGTAATCGTACACGAACCACCTGAAACTTAACACCTGAACCACCGCGGAGGGAACCACCACAAACACTAACGTGAGCCCGAACCACCAATATTCCCGCCTCAAGTAGTAGTCCGCTGCCAGCCACAGGTCGGTGGCTCCGTCGGAGAAGAAGACCAGGAGGGCGCACAGCACCCAGCAGCAGTCCAGCAGAGAGAAGCGCTTCTCGGCGTGAGGGTGCAGAGGAGCCGCGCTCTGCTCAGGGCCAAGCAGACACCGAGAAGCGCTCTCACACACGGCTGCTCCATCCGATTTAGCGGCCATGTTTGTTGTAGAAAGAGAGTGGGCAAAGGAAAGCGAAGTACAATGAGAGGGGAGGGGGATGTGTGTGCTGGAGAGTGTGTACGAAAGCTCATGGGAGAGTTGGGAGAGAGCGAGCGAGCGAGAGAGAGAGAGAGAGGGAGCGCGCGCGAGAGAGAGATGGGGGGGGGGATTGGGGGTCTTACGGACAGACCTCGGGATATTATAAATGAAAATGAATGACAGCTTGATATTTAACCTCAACTTTGTGGAATGAATAATTTTGCTTTAATACTAAAATGCATTTACGGCGTCCTGTTATTGCTATATTTTCCACATTAAGTGTTTTTATTTTTTATTTTAAATTTATTTTTTATCTGACATTCTAGGATTTCCTTAATCTTCCTTAAAGGATTAACAGAAAACCAGTTTAGCCTAATACTACACAATGTAAAGTACCATGTTGAGATTTATATTTAAGACATAAATAAAATGTAATTTAAAGGTGCAGTGTGCAATATTTATGAGGACCTATTGACAGAAATCCAATCCAATACATAACTATGTTTTCAGGGGTGTATAAAGACCTTACATAATGTACCATTATGTTTTTATTACCTTAGAATGAGCCATCTCCATACACCGCGGGTCCCCTTACAGTGAAGTTGCCATTTTGTTTCTACAGTAGCCCCAAACGGACAAACTGCTCTACTATGTCGGCCACCATTAGCCTGACGTGGTCATACTCAATTCTAGTCAGAATATGAGTCTGAAACCCCTCCATTGGGCTGTGATTATGAGGCGTGTTTCAACCGAACCAGGAAAGACATCAATTGGATAGACCTTTGTCTATCCAATTGATATCTTTCCTGGTTCGGTTGAAACACGCCTCATAATTGCAGCCCAATGGAGCAAACCAATCAGAGCAACGAAGCGACGCATTGTCAAATGTCAACAGACAGAGCTCAAATGCACTGTGTTGCCAAGTCCGCGTTTTTTCCGCGGTTATGTAACTATGTCCAAGGGTTGAAGCGACTATAATGTGATATATAGACCCATAAGTGCGAATTTTAGCAGGCAAGCATGCCAAAATAGCACACATTTTACCCCCAAACACCATTTTTCCCACGGAGAACCCCACGAGAAGCTATTGTTTAGGGCTAGTAGTTGGCAGGTTTTGTTGTAAAAACTTGGCAACCCTGTCTGCACACGCGCTGGAATAAACGATCTTTGCCGGTGTTGTAAAAAAATAAAAGATTTTATTGATACACAGAGTACTTACCCAACATGATCATCATCTTTGAGAGAAATGCATATGAAGGTGAATGCATATACAAACAAGCTCTCCGTTTAGGATTCGAGTAAATATAATCCAAGCTCCTTTGATGACGTGCATGATTATGTTACTATTTATCATCTGTCCGTCATCGTCTAAAGCCCGCCCTGATGATTTCACTGGTCCGAACAGTTTCTGTTCGGAGATAATTACTCCTCTATGGAGCAATGCCAGACCGAATTGCCAGACCTAAAAATGTTGTGGGCGGGGCTAAATTCGGCTGGCATCCAGGCTAGGCCACCATAGCTGTGAGCATAGTGTTTCGAAAGGGAGTGGGGGTTGCAATTTACAATCTCACCGCTAGATGCCAGAAAAATGTACACAGTGCACCTTTAAAGGGCTACTTAGGTAGAATTCAGAAAACGACACCAGTGGCCGTTAAGTGAACTGCAACTAGCATCTGCTCGTGCTCGCACTTGTGCACAGTTAATGTACTGTCTGAACGTGAGTCCAATATATTCGCGGCTGGGTTCTTTTTAGTTCTTTGCTCAAAATTAAAAGGATAGAGACACAGTTAAGAAAGCATCTGATAGCTACAGTGTTGGAGAAAATTACTTTGAAAAGTATAGTGCATTAAAATATTTCTTTACTCCCTTAAAAAGTAACACATGGCATTACTTAGTTACTTTTAAAGTAAAGTAAAGTAATGCGTTACATTACTTTTACATTTTCTTTTCTCTCACCTCGGCTGGGCTTGTTTGTTGTTCGTTTTTAATAGCAAACTATGTTAACTTGTAAAGGTCCTTTCATACAAACATTTAAATAATAATAGCCAAGAAATCTAGACGCACACTAGCGGCAGCAAATCTAATCTGACGCGAGTGTTGTCTAGCAACTCTCAATTCACTTCTGAGCTGTAAAAGCCAAACCCTGGTCAGGCCAATCACATTGTGTATAGAGTCAGTGGGCGGGGCTTAACATAATGGCGGCCGAGTTGTGCTTGTGTGCTTCTAGTAAACACTGAAACTGGCAAACGCGATCTTTCGAATCAGCTTTGACCGCGACTCTGGAAGACTTGGAGTTAAGCTTTTCTCTGAGAAAAGAACAAAGAACGACACTGAAGTCAATCGTAAGAAGGGAAGATGTGCTCTGAGTTTTGCCGACCAGATACGGCAAAAGTTTAATATTTCAACGAGCTCTGGTTGGTTGTAGCGCTATCCAATCACGTACACGCCGTGCAGAGGGAGTTTGAAAGACAACCGTTTATCCCGCCCCTTTGATTGAGCCCTGTCAATGGTGAGTTTCCAGACCAAACATCTTGATGTGGGTCTGGATTGTCAGGTTAAAATAATAAGGCTGGAGAATGCAAATTCACAGGTGCACAGTAGAGGGTGCAGCTCAAACAAACCTTTCAGCTGTGCTTCCATTCTAAATTGCAGAAGAATAAGATGCAGGAGAAAGAAACATATATTTGTTGTCAATTTAAAAGTAATGCAGTACTTTACTAGTCACTTGAAAAAAGTAATCTGATTACATAACTCCAGTTACTTGTAATGCGTTACCCCAACACTTGGTATAGTGATGTAGATATATGTTGCACAAGCTCTGCAAATCATCTTGTCAACAGTCAATGAGGTAGGCCTAGTTAAAAAGACACTGTTATTTTGATTATGAAGTATATCTGAGAGTATAGACTTTATCCATCTGACTGTGTGAGACTATTTGAATGAATCCCTTTCCTTTGCAGTGTTATAAAGGAAGTGCATCTAATTTGTCTCCTGTTTATCATTTTTGACCCACTTTTAGTATTCTAGAGGGAAAAGTTAACTACTTTAGGGTAAAATGTATTTTAGATGGTTGTTTATAAATCTCTACAGTCATAATTAAACAGTGCAGTTTTAATAATTGCTTGATGAATTACTGATGAATAATTCATTAATTTACCAGAGCTGTTCATTTGTGACGTCATTTGTAGGCCAAACACGGATGCCCTCGAAGAAACAAAAAGCTATTCCAATTTTACAAGCATGTACAAGAAAGTATTCTTATAATATTGTTCATAACACCCCTAGCAGTTGATAGTGTATTGTTTGTTTTAATTTCCGATTAATACAAATAAAAAAATAATTTTGCATGTTGCTAAATAAGGATTTCAACGGCTGTCTTTTTATATAGCAACCTGTTAGCTTAAGGGTTTACTGAAGACAAATAAACAAACAAACAAACAAACAAATAAATAAATAAATAAATAAATAAATAAATAAATAAATAAATAAATAAATAAATAAATAAATAAATAAATAAATAAATAAATAAATAAATTAGAAAACACAAATTGTCTTGCAGGTTTAGCACTATAAACTGAACAGTTCTATAGATTAAGCTCTTTGAAGCAGCAGTAATATATATTTGACTGATTCCATGAACATGAGACAGTTAAAACTAGCCCATCCAATGAGGCAGCTTATTTAATACACTGTATATTTTCCATGTGCTCTCAAATCCATAAATGGAGAATGACAGCACTTGTGCTTTTGTGGTGAATGATTGTAAATGGTTTATTGATCAGTGGGACGGACTCTCTCTCTCTCTCTCTCTCTCTCTCTCTCTCTCTCTCTCTCTCTCTCTCTCTCTCTCTCTCTCTCTCTCTCTCTCTCTCTCTCTCTCATATTTAATTTTTGACAGTGTGAGGCTAGCTGGCGAAACTGTCATTATGACAACGGAGCTATTACTCAACCTCCTCTATAGTAAATCTATATCATCCCCAATTCTCAAGCAATTTGTTGGATGTTGACACAATCAAAGGCAAAGCTCACGCAAAAATTAAAATTACATTATTAAACATTATTACATTATTAACCTTTTCCATATATCATCACATGACAGTCATGGTGACCAGCACGTCTTTTTTACAATAGCCTTTTCAAAAGCTTCTGGAAGCTTGCTTCCAGGGTTGCTAAATCTGCATGCCCAGTAAACAAAATCCCTTGGTCAGGGTTATTTGAAAATGTACAGTTTAGGATCTTTTCCTGGTACTACTTTTCTTCTTTTTGTCCCTATCATACATTTGTACACTCAGGCTCCCTACCAGTCATATAGCACAGTTTTATATTTAAAAAATGCCACTATGAGGTCGCTTATTCAAAACAAGAGTGTATCTTGATGACGCCTGATTTTGCGGAATCATGTGAATTGTTCCCTTCACCTCTACAGCAAATGGAAAAAATCAATTTTTTATTCCAAGGGAAAGAATTTTTAGATGAACTAATACGATTTATTAATGTTACTGTCGTATTATTTGCAGCAAGTGTAGTCTAGAAACTCTCCATAGACTTGTGAGCTGGAAAAAACAAACTCTGGTCAGGCCAATCGCATCGTGTATAAAGAGGGTTGGCGGGCTTAACATGACGGTAGAGTTGCGGAGGTTCTGTGTACTACTTGTAAACAATGAAGCTGGAGAACAGCAGTCTTTCGAATCGGCTTTTGCTGCGACTCTGGAAGACTTGGAGTTAAGCTTTTCTTTGAGAAAAGCACAAAGAACGGCACTGAAGTCATTCTTAAGAAGGGAAGATGTGTTCAGAGTTTTGCTGACCTGATACGGCGAAAGTTTAATCTATCAACTAGCTCCACTTCACGTTGATCTGGTTTGTTGTAGCTCTATCCTATCGCGTGCAGAGGGAGTTTGAAAGACAACCATTTATCCCGCCCCTCGGATTGAGCCGTCAATGGTGAGTCTCCAGACCAAACATCTTGATGTGGGTCTGGCTTGTCAGGCTAGTCCTATGAAGCAGGGTGGGGCTGAAAGCCATTGGAACACAATGATTGCTATTGCTAATGAGAGACAAATGTGACACGTGGCTCAAGAGCAGTAGAGCTTTTATTATGCCGCAGACGACCACCGCTTCTGTTCATATACAGGTCCTTCTCAAAAAATTAGCATATGTGATAAAAGTTCATTATTTTATATTTATATTTTAACATAATGTAATGATAAAAATTAAACTTTCATATATTTTAGATTTATTGCACACCAACTGAAATATTTCAGGTCTTTTATTGTTTTAATACTGATGATTTTAGCATACAGCTCATGAAAAACAGATTTCATCTGACCAATAAAATAAAAGTGTTTTTAATACAAAAAAAGTCAACCTTCAAATAATTATGTTCAGTTATGCACTCAATACTTGGTCGGGAATCCTTTTGCAGAAATGACTGCTTCAATGCGGCGCGGCATGGAGGCGATCAGCCTGTGGCACTGCTGAGGTGTTATGGAGGCCCAGGATGCTTCGATAGCGGCCTTAAGCTCATCCAGAGTGTTGGGTCTTGCGTCTCTCAACTTTCTCTTTACAATATCCCACAGATTCTCTATGGGGTTCAGGTCAGGAGAGTTGGCAGGCCCATTGAGCACAGTAATACCATGGTCAGTAAACCATTTACCAGTGGGTTTTGGCACTGTGAGCAGGTGCCAGGTCGTGCTGAAAAACGAAATCTTCATCTCCATAAAGCTTTTCAGCAGACGGAGGCATGAAGTGCTCCAAAATCTCCTGATAGCTAGCTGCATTGACCCTGCCCTTGATAAAACACAGTGGACCAACACCAGCAGCTGACATGGCACCCCAGACCATCACTGACTGTTGGTACTTGACACTGGACTTCAGGCATTTTGGCATTCCCTTCTCCCCAGTCTTCCTGGCTTCCTGCCTCTGGCACCATGATTTCCGAATGACATGCAAAATTTGCTTTCATCCGAAAAATGTACTTTGGACGACTGAGCAACAGTCCAGTGCTGCCTCTTTGTAGCCCAAAGGTGGCTTGACCTGGAGAATACGGCACCTGTAGCCCATTTCCTGCACACGCCTGTGCACGGTGGCTCTGGATGTTTCTACTCCAGACTCAGTCCACTGCTTCCGCAGGTCCCCCAAGGTCTGGAATCGGTCCTTCTCCACAATCTTCCTCAGGGTCCGGTCACCTCTTCTGGTTGTGCAGCGTTTTTTGCCACACTTTTTCCTTCCCACAGACTTCCCAATGGGGTGCCTTGATACAGCACTCTGGGAACAGCCTATTCGTTCAGAAATTTCTTTCTGTGTCTTACCCTCTCACTTGAGGGTGTCAATGATGGCCTTCTGGACAGCAGTCAGGTCGGCAGTCTTACCCATGATTGCGGTTTTGAGTAATGAACCAGGCTGGGAGTTTTTAAAAGCCTCAGGAATCTTTTGCAGGTGTTTAGAGTTAATTAGTTGATTCAGATGATTAGGTTAATAGCTCGTTTAGAGAACCTTTTCATGATATGTACATTTTTTGAGATAGGAATTTTAGGTTTTCATGAGCTATATGCCAAAATCATCAGTATTAAAACAATAAAAGACCTGAAATATTTCAGTTGGTGTGCAATGAATCTGTATATGAACAGAAGTGGTGGTCGTCTGCGGCATAATAAAACCTCTACGGCATAATAAAACCTCTACTGCTCTTGAGCCACGTGTCACATTTGTCTCTCATTAGCAATCGCAATCATTGTGTTCCAATGGCTTTGGCTTATGAAAATTATGTTATAATGCTACTCTGCACATTTGCTCTGCAGCTATGAGACACTTGTTGCACACTGCAGTTGTTAGATGTGGTAAAACATGGTAATACTCGCAGAAAATCATGAAAGCAAGATTTAAACAATAAGACTGTATTCAGCTATAATGTAACAATTATCAGTTTTCTGTCTATGAATTTATCCAAACAGTCACTCACCTGTCAAATAAAACATAATAAAATAAAGATGTGAATGATGGACTGGAACATGGACACTCTTCAGCATTTCCGCATGCCGTTCGGAACCACAAATATCATGTAGAACACAACTGGTGAAAAAAAAAAATCTAGATTTCTCAGTCAGACAAAGTAGAATAACAAGTTATGGAAATAAAGTGCTTCCTTCAAAATGAAAAATAGTTTTTCAAATAATTTTTTTTGCCCTCTCAGAGTTGGCAGGGAGTTTCGTGAAACACTGCAGTGTGCGTTGGTCTGCAGCTGGTGGCTGACTCTGCTCCGTGTCGCTGAGCTCCGGGTGATGCCTAGTAATATGAGCCCGCGCATTTGTTGTGTTGCCGAAGTACGTGGTCTTCATTTTGCAAAGCTTGCACACTGTGTGTGTCATGTCCACAGTGCTTCCAGGCATTCTGTAAAAACCAAATTGATGCCAAACTTTAGCTTTAAGTGAAGATGGGGCTGGTTGGATCTCCCTCTCATCCATATTTGCTTCCTCTCTGTTTTAGTGATTTGCCGCTCAAAAATCTCACATATTTTGTCTTTAATTATAGGTTATTAAAGGTGCACTATGTAGTATTTTTGCAGTAAAATATCCAAAAACCACCTGGCCAGTGTTATATATTTTGTTCAGATGAGTTCTTACAATATCACAAATGTTTCCATTTCATTCCACTATTTGTAAATTGTGATAATATTGCTATTTTAACCAAGGAACTGGGACATCTAAGGGAGTCGCCTGTCAGTTGCGTCTTATCTGTGTTACCCTCGTTTTCCGGTTTTATTCTGCAGAAGCGCTTTACTCTTAGCAGTGTGAACAAGTGTCACAGCAGCCGCTGAAAGTACGCACAGAGTAACGTCATGACGTCATTTTAAACACACTTAAATGTATCTAATATGATAAACAGAGCTGCGTTACCTCATACTCATGACCGGAAAAGCGGAAAAGCGTCGGCGACTGTTTCCCATCATAATAAAAGTCTCATTGCTTGTGAGCCGTGTATTGCACTTCAGTCGCTCCAGCGGCCTTGCTCAGCTCCTCAACACTCGGTCCCGCTCTGCTTCATACTACAGTAACGTTAATAATCACATCCATGAACATGATTTTTGCCCGAATCCTATCCCGATTCTTTCTCACAGGCTGTGAAGTGAAGACCACATGTCCCAAGATTCTGAGCTCAAACTTGCCGTCATCAAACTACACCTTTGTTTTGAATAGGCGCCCTCTAGCAGACAGAAAAGTTAGCAACCCTGCGTAGACCATAAAACTTTAAATAACAATTAACAACACATTAAAGCTGCAAGCAGCATTTATCGGGGTATGAGCAGTTTATAGGGCTTTGAAGTACATAAAAATATATGTTTTGTTTAGCAAGCATGTAACCACTTCGAAAACCAAAAGTATCTCATAAAAGATCATATAAGAGATTCAAAGGGTACAGCCAACAGAAATGGAGCAAGGAGGATTTGGAGGTCAACTGCAAATTAAGAATTCAAGTAATGAAAATGAAATGAGACATTAATGATAAAAAAAATGTTTTATGTTACATTAAAATAAGCGAACGTAAATATGACAAATAAGTTTGCTAATGGTTCTTAGCAAAGTATTGAAAGCAATAGTTTGTGAGCAAATGTAAGTCTTTAATCATTTGCAGCATGCACATTGAGAAGGAAACTCAACAGGAATAGCATTAGCACAGATTGATGAAAATAAATTAGGAACAGTATTGTTAGATTTTATTTTATAGCTACTGTACATACATTTAAAAAATATCTGTTTAATAGGGGACATTGTGTATTTTATATTGGAAGTTTTTCAGATGTGAAAAAGTTGCATGTGTTGTGCCTCAAGGAAGTGGTTTAGGACCATTACTATTTTCTATTTTACTAATAAACTTCCTCTTGTATTAAAGTGTGCACGGACAATCATGTATGCAGATGAAACATTATATTTAACTGCAACATCAATTAAGCAGTTGTCTACTGCTTTGGATGAGGAATTACAATTGTTCAAAGTATACTCTTAGAAGAAAAGGTTCTATCGGCGCTACATATTTGGAACCCTTAAAAGATTATATATAGAAGTATAGTTGAGTATACTCCAAACATTTACATTTACATGTAATCATTTAGCAGACGCTTTTATCAAAAGCGACTTACAAAAAAGGGGAGAGTAATAGAAGCAACGAAACAAACAAGGCCAACAACCTGTAAGAGCTGTAAGAAGTCTCAATTAATTAGCACAGTACACAATTTTTTTTTAATTAAAAAAATTTTTTTTTTTTATAGCCATCTACAATAGCCACCTACAACATAAACTCACGTACGCAAAATACAGAACACTGGATTTTGATATCCCTGATAACAACCCATTAGGACTAAGGCTGTTGCCAAAGACCCTTGAATACTAAGAGGGTTCTATAATGACAAGAAAGAACCCTTTTGGCACTTAAAAAGGGTTCTATATAGAACACTGCAAAAAAAAAAAAAAAATGCATTTCTTTTATCAAAGAAAAAAATGCATTTCTTATCTTAGCAAAAACTCTCTTAATTTTGAGTTATTTTCTCCCAAAATAAGACAATAACTTTTGCTTGTCTAGTAAATACTTCTTGTTTTAAGAATGTTTAGATGTTTGGACTAGAAACAAGACAAAAGTAGAAAAGCATTTTTTCCAGTGAACCTTTTAGGGGTTCCAACTACGTAGCGCCGATAGAACCTTTTAAGGTTCTTTATAGAACCTTTTCTTCTAATAATAAGAGAATAATAAGTTGGTTGTAAACTTGACAAAAACCCAAATCATTTTGGTGATCCATAAATCAGTGTAATATCTGTCCCCGAAGCCAGATATAATATTAGAACAACTATTTCAGATTATTAATTAAAGATAATTAAAGATTGTCTTTCTGCTTTGTTTTATAAGAAATAATTTAGAGTTCCTAATGTCTTGTAATGTCAACTTTTATATAGTAGTACTAGCCATATTTCAATATGAGGCATAAATCAAAGGGATGTTTTTAACTTATTGTTTCGAAAACTACTGTAAGACAACGTACTGTAACATATAGAGGAATGAAAATATGGAACGAAGTAAAAAAAATAATAATAATTAGCCTAGAAATCCAGACGCACGCTAGCGGCAGCAAATCTAATCTGCCCGCAAGTGTCATCTAGCAACTCTCAATACCCTTCTGAGCTGTAAAAGCCAAACCCTGGTCAGGCCAATCACATCATGTATAGAGTCGGTGGGCGGGGCTTAACATAATGACGGCCGAGTTGCGCTTGTGTGCTTCTAGTAAACACAGAAACTGGCGAACGGCGATCTTTCGAATCTGCTTTGACCGCGACCCTGGAAGACCTGTAGTTAAGCTTTTCTCTGAGAAAAGAACAAAGAACGACCCTGAAGTCATTCTTAAAAAGGGAAGATGTGTTCTGAGTTTTGCCGACCGGCGAATGATTAATCTGTCAACTAGCTCCGCATCACGTTGCTCTGGTTGGTTGTAGCGCTATCCACGTGCAGAGGGAGTTTGAAAGACAACCGTTAACCGTGGGTTGTTTTCCATGTCCGCGGGTTGGAGCGACTATTATGTGATATATAGTCCCATGAATGCGAATTTTAGCAGGCAACCTTGACAAAATAACACATTTTACTCCCAAAACGCCATTTTTTTTTTCAGAGAAAGCCCCCGAGAAGCTATTGTTTTGGGCTAGTAGTTGGCGGGTTTTGTTGTAAAAACTTGGCAAGCCTGTCTGCACGCACGCTGGAATAAATTATCTTTGTCGTTGTAAAAAAAAAAAAAAAAAGATTTTAAGTATACACAGAGTACTTACCCAACATGATCATCAGAGAGAAATATTGAAGGTGAATGCAGATACAAACAAACTCTCTGTTTAAGATTTGAACAAATATAATACGTTACTGTTTCTCATCTGTCCATCATCGTTGGGCATGATCACTCCTCTATGGATCGAGTCCAGACCGAGCTCAAATGTTGTGGGCGGGGCTGAGTTTGGCTGGCAAGCCATTTTCATGATTTTTTTTCCTTTTACAGCACCACTATGTGGCCAATCATCACACTTTTTTTCAAGTCACTGAAGTTTGAGCTGATAAACATGTGACCCAAGTTTTGCAAAAATATCTTGTTCCTTTCACAAGTTATAGTCATTTTAGTAAAAGTGGCCCCCAACGCGTAGAACATTTTGGTTACCCTTAGCAACAATGAATCAGATTTTTTATTTATTTTTTGCATAATTATTAATATACTCTCTCCAAAGAACATTTCTATATGAGTTCGGTTCCAATCAGGGATAAAATGTGGGAGAAGCTCGCAAAAGTATGTTTTTCAAAAAACCCAACATTTCTCGAAATTGGTGCCTGAAAGGCGAGCCATTCCGAGGCATGCATTTTGTTGGTCTTGAGCCAAGGATTCCAACGATATAAGACTCTTGAGACCAAGGAGTTAAGAGCCATTTCGTACTTTTGCTCGCTGTAGCGCCCCCGTCAGGCCGATCGGGGCGTGCCTCGGTGACTTTGGTAGTTGGTGTAAGTACTACCAGCCCTGAAAGTTTCAAGTCTATGACTGATGCTTTGGTCTGCCCGATCAGTTTTAGATGGAGAATGATGCATCATGGGAAAATTAACAAATACAATAGAGTTTTAAGTACTTTGTGCTCGAACCCCTAATAATACAAATAATAAATAGTGCAAAACATTTGCTTTTCAGTGATTATACTAAAACGCATCTTCCATGAGGCTTCAGAAGGCAGCCTGGTCTCATCGTTAATATGTAGGTATTAATACGTAACTTTCAAAGACACAATACATACACTTTTGTACTCATTTGGCTAGGTGCTGCAAAATGTTATGCTTTTCTTTTCTTTTTAGTCCTGTCAATACGTCAAAATTATATGTTGAAATGTGTATAAAAAGTTAAATATATGTACGTGTGGGAGAGCCACACTTTACACAAAAATAGACACGTATCCTCATGAGATCACTTTTGCAACAGCCAGCGAAGACAACGTGTATTGTGCCATTATTGTGCTTTTTGTGCATTTCTCTTCATGTCATGTAAAAGAGCTGTGTATAGATTCTTCAGAAAATCTCCTTTTGGGTTTCACAGATAAAATGACAACATACACATTTAGAACAACATGATTAACTCTATTTTTGGTTAGGTTTTTGGTTAAATATCTCTTTATAAGGTTGTAAAAAAACAAAATGTCCGCACAGAGCTTAACAAAAGAGAAAGGGCAGGCCTATGAGTTTTGATTGGTGAAAAAATCAATTCCAATGTTTGTTTGTTTTTATTCTACTTATCTGACAGAATGGAAGTCCAAAAGCATTGCTCGTGGACCGTAAGAAATGAGCAGCAGACCTAGAGTAATTACACTTATTCCATTAAGTCAATTAGCGTTCTAGCTTGCTTTGGGATTCGTACTGGCAGAGTTGCAGGGTAGGCTCTTTAACTTCCAACAGAGATAAATAACGCTTAGCATTACTGCGCGGATCAGATATATGGCATCCGCTTTGACACAGAACAGACTCTGACCCTGCAGCAGGGATGCAGTGAAATCAAGCTCACAAATTTCAGTCCTCTAGACTGTTGTCCAGTGAATGATAGCACACCCCAAACCTTTTGGTTCAAAAGACATCATTGTCCTTTTCTGTGTCAGTTAAAGCTGCATGAGTGACTGACTGTGTCTTTTGTAGGAGAGATGCACCTCTATCTTCGGGAACATCTGTCTGAATAATGGGCTGTTTGGAGGGGTCAGGGTGCTTGAGTACATGAGCATTAATCAAAGCTTTTTTTCAGGTGTGTCAGTGCTTTCTTATGCTGCTGTTTCCATTGCCAGCAGTTGTGTGATTAGTGCTGTGAGACTTATTGTGCTGTGAAGACCCTGCTGTGAGAAGGCTCATATTTGCACCTTGCTTTCATCTGCTTTTTTACCCCTCTGGCATAAATATATGACCAGTGAATTGGACTGTATTGGTTCTTGTGTCAGCGGAATTTCAAATTCATCTCCTCAGCTCTTTCCATGACTGTATCGTGGGGTCTCATCTCGCTGATGTTCAGAAGTGTATGTGTGTCTATTTAATCACATTCACTCGTAGAAAATGTCACTAGCCAACTTTTTTTCTGTAGCACCAATCATTTTCAGATAATCCCAAAAAAATACATTACTAAAGTGCAATTTTTTTTGTCATCAGGTCACTGGAAATATACATTCAATATTCAACAGCTACATTCATGGTCTTCTGACGCCGTGCAATAGCTATGTGTGAGGAATAAAGCTGGTAAACCTTGGAAATATTCCTTTCCACTGTAACTTCTCATTTATACTATTTCAAGCATTTACAGCATTACATGTTTGACGTCAACGTCAAAGGCCAAGTTTTGTGAAGAATTGCAACATGCTTTGGTAAAATAATAAATATGGCAATAAGGCTGTGGCCTAAATTAAGTTTAAATGTATCTTCTTGAATGAGATTTTATTGCTACTTACAGTAAAGGCCTGCTCACAACAAGAATGATAACAATGAAGATAACTGTAATGAAAACTATATTAGGGTCCACAGCAGATAACAAGCACAAGCTGCAAATGTCAACTGCCACTTTAAATGCTTGAGTTTGTTAAAGAATAGCTCTGAAAGTGATTCCAGCAATATCATTTTGATGTATCATTACTTCCTTGTCCTCACAGTGTAAGAATGATTATTAAAATGAAGTAGTTCTAGTTCTAGTTGTCATCCTTGGTGTGAATGAACCAAAAATGAAAATTCTATTATCATTTACTCACCCTTTAAGTTGTTCCAAACCTGGATGATTTTTTGCAAACCTGTCTGAACCTGTATGAGGAACTGTCTAGGCACATAGAGAGAGCCTACACTATTGTAAAAATAATATTTACAAACTTTCAAATAATAGTTTAAAAAGTAAAACACATTTTAACTAAAAAAATAAATTAAACATAAATAAAATATAAGGTTTAGGTGCATGTTTATGGGAATTTTTGACCATTCTTCTAGAAGCGCATTTGTGAGGTCAGGCACTGATGTTGGACGATAAGGCCTGGCTCGCAGTCTCCACTCTAATTAATCCCAAAGGTGTTCTATCAGGTTGAGGTCAGGACTGACAACTCAAGTTCCTCCACACCAAACTTGCTCATCCCTGTCGTTATGGACTACAACCACAATCATGTTGAAACAGGAAGGGACCATCCCCAAACGGTTCCCACAAAGTTGGGAACATGAAACACACTGAACACACTGTCCTTAGGGGCCCTGAAAAACAACCTGACACCCTAATTCACCCCACCGAACTTTACACTTGGCACAATGCAGTCAGGCAAGTACCTGAGAGATACCCATTATTTCACAAATGTTTGTAGAAGCAGTCTACATGCCTTGGTGCTTGATATTATACAGTGGCCATGGAAGTGATTGGAACACATGAATTCAATGATTTTTGACGTTTGTCGATATAGTGTAACTTCAACCCTTCAAATCCTCCTTTAATAAATAGGCCAGTGTTTCTCAACCAAACGTCCGGGGCTCACTGGCCCGGAGCCCACCTCTGCAAACTTCCCAATAAAGAAATCAGACCAAATTTTTATGCCAAACATTTGTATTGGTGTGAACAGACTTAATAGTCTTAAAATTATTTATATTCAGTTATATTAACATAATCTTAAATAACATCCTAAGCAACACTAAAAAATAAATATATATGACATTTAACTGCTATCATATGTTTGAGTTTATTTTTATCACAAGTACCAAAGTTACTGTACATATCATCTTAGATACAGCAGGGCCTTTTGAATATTGTCTCGGACAAAAAAAGAGTCATTGGAACCGAAATGACTGAGAAACCGACAGTAAACAAACAAACAAATAAATGTAAGAAGGGGGCGTCTTACCCCATCTTTCTCTATAATATGAATATAATAAAACATTGGTTGATAATGAAAATCCCTTCAGTGTTCTGCATCATTCCAACACATATGATAATATTCCAAGTTTGTAGAGACTCTGAAGAAAATCTGAACTGAGTAGAAATAGCAACATATTACAACACTGTTAGCTCTTACATTATTTTTACTTGCATGACTCTCACAACATGTGGTAGGCTTTTTTCATTAGTCTCGCTAGTTATTTTTAATAGATACAAATAGAGTTGACAGCACAGGCACATATATTACAGTATCTTACAGATGTTGCAAGAATTACAGGATGTCTAAACATTGCTGGGGGGCACAGCTACTTCACTCACACATGGATGTAGTCACACAAGATAGTTGGCATTTAGCTGGAAACACTGCTACACTGGCGTTTACTGTCATCATGTCGCATCTACACCTCTGATATAAATACAGTTACAAATTAAAAAATAGCCCTATGAATTAACGATATTGTGCCCTATTTTAAGTATATACCATGTATTTCAACATATACGACTGTCCAAGCTCTCTAAGTGGCTGTTTGTCATGATATGTACTCATTACTCTACTGCTAGAAGGCATGTGATGTTATGCAAGTCTCATGTTTGAAATGCTCAGTTTGTTTGTGTGTCAGCGGCAGGGATCTCGTGCAGGCTGTCAGCTGCCATGTCCGCTCTCCGTTGTTTGTCTGGTCCTCTCACCCCGGTAAGACGACTGCCAAGCCACTGCTGCCGCACTGATCTGGTGATCTGCCACGACAGGCTGACGTTGGGGGAAGATGGTTCAATGAAAAGGCGACTGAGGTCTCTAAAAATCGGAGGAGGAAAAACACGAAGAAAACAGAAGAGTGGAAACGGAAAGGAAACTGTGTTTAGGGAAGCAAGGAGTTGGAGATGTAGCTTGCCAAGATACCGTTTGAAAAAAAAAATATATATATATATAGCAACTAATGACTTTCAATAGTGTTAGAGTTAGCCAATTCACTCATATTAAATAATATTAATTAGTTCTAATAAATAAAGATTAGCACTTTAAGTACATCTGCTAAAAGACTTTTGGTATCACTTTATTTTACAGTGTAGTTGTTACATGTTAAATGTAGTTACTGTAGTAATAATATAAATTATGCATAAGTACATACAACCAAGCCTAATCCAAACTCAAGCCTAAAGTAAGTAGAAAGTACATGTAGTTTATTATTATTATACAGTATTTAAATGTATAATTACACTGTAACACAAACAACCTAAAATAAAGTGAAACCTATTTTTTAAAGCATACACGGACAAGCTGGTATGAGACGGAAGTTAGTCTGTGTTTCCCTATTGCGACGTATATTCAAATGAATATTACTTACATGTATATCCTTCTCAAACAACAAAAATGCTGACTGAGACTTGATTTTGCCCATTAGGAATTGATTGGATGATTGTTGTTTAAGTAGGACAAACTTAAATGGAACAAAAGCTCTGTTAAATTAACATTATTTTTCTTTTCAGCTGTTCCATTGTTTTTAGTTGTATGAACTAATTTCCTTTAATTTACTTTTAGTTTAACGGAAACAAGGCTGGGTTCCCAGCATGCTTTGCCCATGGTACATGAAAGTGAGAGTAAATGCTAAAAAAAACCCACATTATTATTATTATTATTATTATTATTATTATTATTATTATTATTATTATTATAGTTTTTTTGTGCAAGATTAATAGTACTGGAGATTTATTAGTAATTAATGATTTGTTACGCTAACTTAGCATGTTTATGTTCATGTGGATTTTTTTAAGAGTTACCATCATGGTAGTCTAAGCCTCAGGCGTCATGCCCACGGACCATTGGGCTGAATGTCTGATGCATATGGGACACTTTTCTGGAAAAACTTCAGGAGTTTCGAAGTTGTCATATGATTGGTTGAATTCTACAGGATGTCCACGAGACCAATGTGTAGTGTTCTTTAGCGGATCACCTAGAAAACAAATGTGACGACTCCAAACTCCCTTATGGAAGAAGAACACCGTCGTGTTTACAGATGTGACAATGAACCCTTACCAGGATTTTCAAAAGTATCTGAAGTGTGCAGCTTTATTATTGCAGTAAATTTGCACATCATTCTTGAATTAATAATGTATAGATGCACAATGTCTGCTACTGCAGGAAATATACTTTACATTTTCACGCCCCTAAACATGACGGGGAACAAATCTAATTGTGATTGGTTGGGTTACATGTCAGTCACATGTCCTCTTGGGCTGTTCTCGGCCAATGAAAGCTGTGAAAGAGTCAAGAGATTCTGCCTCAGTCTGAAGGTATGGCTACGTGAGACTACCATCATGGTGACAAGTAGTAAATGCTGCTTGGTTTGAGAGCAGGTTACATGTTCTAAATTGCTGTACTCATTCAGTAAATTATATACCATGCTATTGTTCACCCAAAAATGATGTTTCTTAAAAAACTAAGTTCGGGAGAAGCACGTTCAAATTATCTACCTAATCATGATGTCATTCCAACCAGCTGCCAACAATCAGTAATCAACATGTCTACCAATCAGCTCAAGTGGAGGATCACATAAATACCCAGTCAACTCACCAACGTTCCTTGACAAAGTTTGCAGCATTCTGGCAGGTCACTTTTTCTACCCACGCTGTCAACATGGCTCCACACACTGCTTGAAGCTATGCTACAATGCTACAAAACTTTCCTTACAAATTCCTAAGCTACCTAAAGCCCCTTTTGGCCGCTTTTCATCAGCATTATTTCAAACCAATGGCTCCTCAACATCACGGTAAAAGAATTCCTGTTTTTTCCAAAGTGTAATGTGGTCTTTGCCACAATTCAATCAATGAGGAGTCAATTGTTTGAGCAGCGCTCAGACACTGTAAAGAGTGCACACTGCACAGACTTGCAGCAGGACAGCTACAACAGCTCCTGTCCCAAGAAATAGAAATGTATCTTAAATAACATAGTTCCGGCTTTGTTGTGATCTTGCTGCCTCTGTGTACAACAGACAGAAACTTGTCACACACAAAGTGCATTTGCCGTGGTGATGAACAATAAATTTACTCGCTCGCAAAGCGAATGAATGTATCGTGAGGCTAAGTAACTTAAATGTTGACAATACAGCATAATGATTATTTAAGCCATCTTATATTTTGGAGACAGAAACATACATCACATCTTCCTAATTGTGATTAAACTTTTGAATGTGGCGCCGTGTTGCGTTCAGAATATTACAGTTTCAGAGCATTTACAATCAATGTATGGCGCCAAGTTCTTATGAACCAGGACTGTTTTCTTTAATGTGATTATATTGTAATGTTGTATGCTAAATTTAATAAGAGTTGGACCCAAATGGGTCTCTTTCAAAATAAGAGTCCCATTATGGTTTTACAAACATGCTTTTCCATTTTGTTCCATCTAACTTTTTCTCCACCACAGAAGCAGTGATGTTCCATCTTCTCCCACAGGAGCTCAGTTTCTCTGGCTAATTTCTCCTCTGCCATAACAGTGCTATTCTCTCTGCTCCCACAGGAGCTCAGTTTTCTGGCTAATCTTTTTCTCCTCTGCGCCACAGCAGCGCTGTTATCTCTGCTCCCGCAGGAGCTCAATTTCTCCGGCTATTTTTCTCCTGTGCCACAGCAGTTCTGTTCTTTCTGCTCCCACAGGAGCCCAGTTTCTCTGGCTAATTTCTCCAGTATCCATAACAGTGTGTTTCCTTTTGCTCCCACAGGAGCTCAGTTTCTCTGGCTAATTCCTCCAGTATCCATAACAGTGTGTTTCCTTCTGCTCCCACAGGAGCTCAGTTTTTCGGGCTAATCTCTTCTCCACTGCTGTAGCAGTGCTGTTCCCTCTGCTCCCGCAGGAGCTCAGTTTCTCTGGAAAATTTCTCCACCGCCAAAGCAGTTGTTGTTCCCTCTGCTCCCACAGGAGCTCAGTTTTTCTGGCTAACCGTTTTTCCACTGCTCCCACAGGAGCTCAGTTTTTCTGGCTAACCGTTTCTCCACTGCTGCAGCAGTGCTGTTCCCTCTGCTCCCACAGGAGCTCAGTTTTTCTGGCTAACCGTTTCTCCACTGCTGCAGCAGTGCTGTTCCCTCTGCTCCCACAGGAGCTCAGTTTTTCTGGCTAACCGTTTTTCCACTGCTCCCACAGGAGCTCAGTTTTTCTGGCTAACCGTTTCTCCACTGCTGCAGCAGTGCTGTTCCCTCTGCTCCCACAGGAGCTCAGTTTTTCTGGCTAACCGTTTCTCCACTGCTGCAGCAGTGCTGTTCCCTCTGCTCCCACAGGAGCTCAGTTTTTTCTGGCTAACCGTTTCTCCACTGCTGCAGCAGTGCTGTTCCCTCTGCTCCCACAGGAGCTCAGTTTCTCTGGCTAACCGTTTCTCCACTGCCAAAGCAGTGTTGTTCTTTATGCTTCCGCAGGAGCTGAAGAAAATCAGCATTTGGTCCTACCCATTGCAATGTTTGAGAATGAAATTTATCCATCTGACGAAGATCCTCTACAGCATCCCACAGCTGCAAGGAGCACCACAACCCAACAAGACACCGTGACTGAATCTCCAGCAACACAGCGTGGCCGTCGGCCCAGCCGAGCCACATCCCGTACACCGAGACGCAGAGGCTTGCCATCGCCTCCACCTTCAAGACATCCACCATCTCCAGCTTCCTCCTACTCCTCAGTACAACCTATGATTCCAGCAATAGATAAATGGACCGTACTAGGGTTAAGACAAGTGCTAATCAGTGTCGATGATAATTTTTCCAGAAGAATTAATAAAGCCAAATTATACAACCTGTACGTGTCACTTCAAGCAGCTTCTCCATCTCCAAAATCCACTCCACCTTCCAAAACTACAAACAGGTCAAGGAAACATAAGGATCCGAACTCACGCTCTCAAAAGACCCCTTCTCCCACAGAACTGGTTCTTTCGCCGCCACCCAGCCCAACTCATCTCTCTGCTCCGCCGAGCCAGAGACCGTGGGTGTTTCCAGCATTGCACCTCAGGTTGCAATACCAGTTTCCTCTGCCCCAGGCAATCCTTTAAGCGTAAGTACGCTTCCGCCAGCAGCTCAAGCTTTGTATCACAGCCTTTTCCTGTCACTTTTTCTAACCCCTTCCCTTGGCCTGCAGCAACACCATCAAACTCTAGCGCGAGGCTGCCTCCGCTAGCGGTGCAGGCCCAGCTGCTTTTTGTCCTCCTTAGCTTTCCTCTTTCCCCTTTTTTCCCATTCCTCCTTTGTCGGGGACCGACCGAAACGAGAGGTTGCCTCCGCAAGCGGTTTTCGGCTCCTGGTTTCTATCCGCCTAACACCTTTTCCCAAACTAGTGCTCCATTCACTCTGTTTTCTGCAACACAGATGCCCTTCCCGCCGAATGCTACAGCCTTGGAACTGCCCCCTGTCGCCAGCAACATTAGAGCACAGATCCTCACAGAAATTCAGGCTGTTGGCGCCAGAGGCGGACCCATTCCCATTCCCAACCCCAGTACCAAAGTATTGAGAGCTAATATTCCCATAAACCACCCATTGAGACCCCTCATTGACGCTTCTCTCAATTCCATCCTTCAAGCTGTTTCCCCCAGAACCCTCCAATCCTACCTAACTGCATGGAAGTGTTTCAAGTCTTTTCACTCCATATACAAGCTGAATTTTTCAGATTATTCTTTGCTTACCATCACTTCATTCATATCTTATTTCAACAGCATCAAGAACCTCCAAGTCAGCTCCATCAAGAGTCATCTAAGCTGAATTCAACAAACTTGTGTTTGGTCTGCCCTCTCCAGAAATAACCAATTCACAAACATCCATACTCATCAAAGGCATCCAAAAAACTCAACCTACCCACGCAGACAACCAATAACTCTAGACATACTTACCAAATGTATCTCCCCCCTCCGCCAAGGCTACCACTCCACCAATACTGCCCGCACTCTGGATGCAATGTTTATATTGGCTTGCTCCGGTTTTCTCAGAAGCTAAGAAATTACCATCACGTCCACCTTCAACCCAAAGCTTCATCCTATAATTTCAGACCTAGCAGTGCTAGATGACGAAACAATCTCTTACTTCATCAAACAAAGCAAGACGGATCAAATGAAAAAAGGGCAATCCATTTACATTTTCAACCTTCCATCACCAATCCAGCCGTATCAATCCATTTTAGCCAACCTACATTTCAGAAGTTTGCAGACTAAACTTTTATCTGAACCACTCTTTACAGACGATGCTAACCGCCCTGTCACACGTTTCTGGTTCCAAAAACACCTCAATTCTATACTGATTCTATCTGGCATCTCGGCAGACAACTTTTCTAGCCATTCATTCCGCATAGGTGCAGCAACCACAACTGCTCAAAAAGGTCTCTCCCAGCACCAGATCCAAAAACTTGGTCGCTGGTCGTCAGAGGCTTTCAAGAGCTACATCCGCTCCAATCGCTCCCACATCAAAGAAGCCCAACAGACCCTCATCAGCTAAAATTGTTTCAGCTTCACGTTGTTTCCATACACTCAATCCTACAGGATCACCACATCCACTCCAATTCAACATCACCAAATTCACTAAATGAATCAATAATATTCACTGCCGTAGCAGCATCTCTCCAGTCACTCCCGCAGGAACCCACCTCAAATTTTTCACTGCAGCAGTGTTATCTCCTCCGCTCTAATAGAAGCTCAGTATTCTCCATCCAGCTGGCTCTCACTGCCGCAGCAGTGTTATCTCCTCCGCTCTAACAGAAGCTCAAGATTCTCCATCCAGCTGGCTCTCACTGCCGCAGCAGTGTTATCTCCTCCGCTCTAACAGAAGCTCAGGATTCTCCATCCAGCTGGCTCTCACTGCCACAGCAGTGTTATCTCCTCCGCTCTAACAGAAGCTCAGGATTCTCCATCCAGCTGGCTCTCACTGCCGCAGCAGTGTTATCTCCTCCGCTCTAACAGAAGCTCAAGATCCTCCATCCAGCTGGCTGTCACTGCCGCAGCAGTATCTCCCCCGCTCTAACAGAAGCTCAGGATTCTCCATCCAGCTGGCTCTCACTGCCGCAGCAGTGTTATCTCCTCCGCTCTAACAAAAGTAATGGATTCTCCATCCAGCTGGCTGTCACTGCCGCAGCAGTTATCTCCTCTGTTCTAACAGAAGCTCAGGATTCTCCATCCAGCTGGCTTTCACTGCCGCAGCAGTGTTATCTCCTCCGCTCTAACAAAAGTTCAGAATTCTCCATCCAGCTGGCTCTCACTGCCGCAGCAGTGTTATCTCCTCCGCTCTAACAAAAGTTCAGAATTCTCCATCCAGCTGGCTCTCACTGCCGCAGCAGTGTTATCTCCTCCGCTCTAACAAAAGCTCAGGATTCTCCATCCAGCTGGCTCTCACTGCCGCAGCAGTGTTATCTCCTCCGCTCTAACAAAAGCTCAGGATTCTCCATCCAGCTGGCTCTCACTGCCGCAGCAGTATCTCCTCTGCTCTAACAGAAGTTCAGGATTCTCCATCCAGCTGGCTCTCACTGCCGCAGCAGTGTTATCTCGTCTGCTTTAACAAAAGTTCAGCATTCCCCATCCAGCTGGCTCTCACTGCCGCAGCAGTATCTCCTCCGTTCTAACAGAAGCTAAGCTTTTCCATCCAGCTAGTTCTCACTGCCGCAGCAGTGTTATCTCATTCGCTCCAGCAGAAGCCCAGTTTCTCCAACCGACTTTACTGCAAAACAGTGTCATCTCCTCCGCTCCAACAGAAGCCAGTTCCTCCACCCAAAGGCCTCCACTGCCACAGCAGTGATACCGCCTCAGCTCCCGCAAGAGTTCCGTTTTTTCCATTCAACTTGCTTGTACTGCCGCAGCAGTGATTTCTCCATATTTCCGCAGGAGTGTCAGTTCTACGTCCAACCCGGCTCACTGGTTTCGAAAAACAAGTTAAAATGGCTCGTCTCCACGGCTGCAGCAGTATCGACAACTCGGCTCTCGCAAAGCCCGATACTCCATTGAAACTCGTTTCAATACCACAGCAATGTCGTCATCTCCTTTCCCACAGGAGCCCAATCATCCGTGCAAATTGTTCGTTTGGATAGTTGGAAAGCAAGTTGAAACGTCTCTTATCCTCTGCCGCAGCAGTTATAGTCAATTTCGCTCCCGCAGGAACTCTGATACGTCTTTTCAAAACCTGTTTCACTGTCTCAGCAGTCTCACCTTCTCCACCCCACAGGAGCCCAATTCTCTGTACAACTGGGTCTTCGGATAGTTTGGAAAGCAGATTTAAAAGGGCTCATCTCCACTGCCACAGCAGTATCACCAACCTCACTCCCGCAGGAGTTCTGTTCCTCCATCCAAACTTGTCCCACCCCCACAGCAGTGTCATCTTCTCAACTCCTACAGGAGCCTAATTCTTTGTACAGCCAGCTCATTGGATACGTTTGAAAGTATGCTGAAACAGCTTGTCTCCACTGCCACAGCACTGCTATCTCCTCTCGCCTACACGCAACCACCCCAGCTGACTACCAACGAGGTTCACCTTTCTGATATCACGACCATACAAACCTCAGACAATAATGAACAAGATCTCCCGATCCAGTGACTATCCCACCCTTCGATTGGCACAGCACCAGTTCATGCTCTGCAACTTTTGGGGGGCATCAACATCATTTACTGGCTGCTGTCCTATGCTAGTAGCAATTTTTTGGGGGAGTACTCTGGGTTCGGGCCAAATACCGAGCTCGGAGCCCTCTCCTCGGACAGCAAGCCAAATACGCATACCATTTATTCTATCTGAATTATTTGTAAGTGTGAACTCGTGAAATGATGTTTCTTAAAAAACTAAGTTCGGGAGAAGCACGTTCAAATGATCTACCTAATCATGATGTCATTCCAACCAGCTGCCAACAATCAGTAATCAACATGTCTACCAATCAGCTCAAGTGGAGGATCACATAAATACCCAGTCAACTCACCAACGTTCCTTGACAAAGTTTGCAGCATCCCTCCACCACCCCTTCTACCTCACATGCACCTGGTTAACTTTCCTAACCAGAAATACGGGGGAGTACTCTGGGTTCGGGCCAAATACCGAGCTCGGAGCCCTCTCCTCGGACAGCACGCCAAATACGCATACCATTTATTCTATCTGAATTATTTGTAAGTGTGAACTCGTGAAATGAAAATTATTTCATTAATTACTCACCCTCTGTCAGACATAGAAGAGGACACAGATGGAACTGTTAGTGTAAAGTTTATTAACTGAGGTTACAGACACAGGTGATACGTAGATGTGGGGTGACACTCAGACGAAGGACGATGATGGTGAAGACGATGATGAAGGTGAAGACGATGATGATGGAGAAGAAGAGGATGGCAGGTGAGGGCTTCAATGAAGGACAGGTAGTTGAGGTTGGATCGGTGCAAGACCAGACAGTGAATGTGAAGGTGAGCCGGGCTGATATAGGGTGACTGGTGATGGTGCCCAGGTTTTCAGAATGCCGGTAATGGGTGTGGCAGTGTCTGATGGCTATGAGGACGTGACACCCTTATGTTGCTGAACACCGGTAAGACCTTCGTTCATCTTCGGAATACAAATGAAGATATTTTTGTTGAAAGCTGATGGCTGAGAAAGACTTCAGATAGGCCTCCATTAGCATTGAGTACATTCCCACTCACAAGACCCATAAAAGGCACTAAAAACATCGATACAAAGTCCATCTCACTACACTGGCTGTACAATAATTTTACAATGTGACGAATATAGTTATTGTGCACACAAAAATCTAAATAAAGACTTTATCCACAGAGTTATCTCTCCCGCAGTCCACGCGAGAGACGAGAAAAACAAAAAAGCATGCAAATGGAAATTATTTGTGGCCGGAAATAATAATCTAGCTAATTTTTTTTTCCGTGTGATTAATTGATTTATTGACTATCACTACAGGCCTATTCCCACATGCATTGACAAGGGAGCTAAAGCTCATAAAAATATGCAAATCTTATCCAATCCTAGCTGTGGGCGTTTACTTCCAAGTCTTCAGTGCGGCACACCAATAAAAACTGAGTGTGCAGGATAGAGCCTCAAAACGAGGGTAGAAAATAGCCTATTACTTATTAATTATGATGATTTTGAATGTAAAAAAAACAAGCAAAAGTCATAAGTTCACCTCAGACAACAGTTTATATTTTTTTTAAAGATGGCTTTATTGTTATTGGTCTTGGTGTGAAGGGGGCCTTTAGTCATGTTTCTCATCTCATCTTTCTCATCAGAACTAGACATGTCCTTTCAAACACCAAAACGTAAACATCATCAAGAATTCCTGAGTTTACCATATATAGAATACAACTTTGCTTTTTCATTTATATAGTCAGAACTTGTAAATATGATAAGACTCCACTTGAAGGTCACAAGAAACTCAACGATCTTCAGCGATGACTAAAAGCATTACCGACTGTCAGCATGACCTGTAGGAAATTTCAGCTCCCTTGATGAGCTTTTAAAGTCTTATGTGACTTGTGGCAAAAGAAGTATTTAGTCAGCCACCAGTTGTGCATGTTCTCCCACTTAAAAAGATGAGAGAGGCCGGTAATTTTCACTTTAACTATGAGAGACAGAATGAGGGAAAAAAATCCAGAAAATCACATTGTGAAAAATAGAATAGTCTTTTTTCCAGGAGAAAGAAGGCTGAGTTGCACCATACCTACTGTGAAGCAGGGGGTGGAAACATCATGCTTTGGGACTGTTTTAATGGAAAGGGACCAGGACAACTGATCCGTGTAAAGGAAAGAAAGAATAGGGTCATGTATCGTTAGATTTTGAGTAAAAACCTCCTTCCATCAGCAAGGGCATTGAAGATGAAACATGGCTGGGTCTTTCAGCATGAAAATTATCCCAAACACACCACCCGGGCAATGAAGGAGTGGCTTCATAAGAAGCATTTCAAGGTCCTGGAGTGGCGTAGCCAGTCTCTAGATCTCAACCCCATAAAATTTAATTAAATAAATAAACAAAACGAAAGTAATGCGGGCAGCCCCTCACGGACAACTGCCCGCACACACACAAGAGAACGTAAACAAACCATAACATAAAATACAGGCCTGGTCCTCTCTCATCTTCCGCTGCCTTTGCTCCTCCTTTTATGCTCCCGTCACTCGGCCGCTGTGGTGCGTAGCTGGCACTCATTAGCACTCGTTACCAGCCCGTTCTCACGGTCTCTCGCCCCGCTGCTTGCCACAGCCTTATTGCCATATTTATTATTTTGTTATGAAATTCATTGATGAGGTAATTTCACTCTGCATAACTGAACTCTCATTTTAGACACATACAGATATACAAATGACACATAACAAAATATTAAAAACATGTTTGTTTATGAAGCTCCTTAAAGGGGGGGTGAAACACTCAGTTTCAGTCAATCTCATGTCAATCTTGAGTACCTATAGAGTATTATTGCATCCTTCATATCTCCGTCTTTAGTTTTATTATATTTATAAAAGAAATATAGGTTGTACCGAGTCTTTCCGGAAAAAACAGAGCGCCTGGAGGCGTATCGTGTGGGCGGAGCTAAAGAATGTCGAGCGCAAAGCGATGATGTCCTCAAGCGTGGAGAAACCCATGGCTATCGATCTCAGCTAATAGATATATGATCCAGAATCATTCGGAGGCTGAAATAAATTGAACAGGAGAAACAGCAACAGCAGGACGTCCGTCTCTGCGGTATGTCCTGTATTTAGTGGCCTGTCAACATTTGTGTGTCTTTATTTGCAGTTTATGAGGACATGATTCGGTTTATGGACTATTGTATGCGACTAAACCTTAGCAGTAGCAAGCAAAACAGTTTTGCACGTCAGACTAGTGTAACGCTATACATAGAACAACAATGGAGTAACCGTTAGAGCATTTAAATGATGATGCACGCGATCGTGTCGTTTACTGATGTTTACTCACGCGACGATAGCCAACAGCATAGACATTTGAAGCAGTTTTACTCACTGACCGTGAACCTTTATTGCTGGGACCGCTCCTTCAAAAACACACTTCTTTGGTATGATTTGGTGAAGTCCTGACAGCAGTGACCGTGGAGATCCACTTTGCGATGCGACTGAAGTGATGTTGTGAAGCTTCCCGTCATTTCTGCGTTCAAATCGGTTCAAATGCAGCGTTGCCTTCCCGGAATGCTGTGCTGAAGCGTTGAAGTCGCTTGATGTCACCCATAGGAATAAAGTGGAGCGCGGCGCGGACTATAACGACTTAAGTGTTCACGGATGAGTGGATCTGCAGCTGAGCGAGTGTTTATGGGCGTGCATTTCCTCTCTCGCTCTAGTCACGCGCGTGCACCCTACCGGGAGAAGAGCCCGTACGGCCCATACAAGGACCTTCCGCTCTATCGACGTCAAGCCGACCCATACATGAAAAAAACTCTCCGAATCTTGTGAGAAACTGGAAGGAGTATTTTTAACACAGAAATACTCCATCAAACGTCCAACATTAGTTTTTGAAACTTTGTCTATGTATAGGATGGGAATCCAAGTCTTTAACAGTGTTAAAAGCTCAGCATCCGGATCCTGGTGCGCACCAAACAAGCGGACCGAGACCGCTAAAAAGATGGGTCTCGGTCCACTTCCAAACGAACTCTGGTGCGGTTCGATTGATATATGTACGCAACACGGACCAAAGACATGTAAACGAACCAAAAACTGGACGTAATGTCAGAAGATGCGACGCATAGTCAGCGGATTTGACTACGCGGAAAGATCGGTGTATCCAAAATGAATAACTTTGACGTTAGAGGGCAAACGTGGAGCAACGAGGAAGTGCCTCATCAATATTTGGTCCGACGAGCATGTTTCGAAAATGCTAGAAAAAAACGCACAAAAAGCATACCTGGTTATTCTCATCAAAGGACCTGTGTTGCCCATTATTAGCAGGTACAGACAACAGAACAGCCGTCTCTTTTGCATAAGAGACGCCCGACTCTTTTCTGCACAACGGAGGAAATACTGCTGCTGTTTTGAATGTTTTGAACATTTTATGAACTCTTCATGAGTTCTCAGTGGGTAAAAATAATGCCATATGTACAAACATAAAATTATGGCATTTAATAGGTCATTTACCGTCATAAATGCCGACCAATCATTTTGAGTCGTCAGAGCGCAATTATAATCTGATTATTTTCTTTTCACATTGTACATTTACATCAAACTTAGCAAAAGAAGCTACACATCTGGCATAGGTTAAGCCTATATATAATATGTTTCTATAGAGAGAGAGAAAAAGCGAAGAGTCATAATTCCTAGAAAAAAAGAGTAGGTGAATGCAAGAGGGTGATGAAGAAGAAACCAGAACGGCCAATTTTAATGGACAGGAGCCTTTTGTGGATCCCTCTGCAATGATATGGTAGCATGACAGTATGTGTTAAATAGCGAGACAGGAAGACAGAAGGGCAGCGAAAGCGAGGGAGGAGTGCTGATGGCTGGGCCATGAATTAATGTGCCGTTAACAGAGCGGAGGGAGAAGTTTTTATCAAGTGAGGAAGATTAGCTTTAGGAATCTATGGATGCCCCCGTCAGCAGTTCTGCTGCATTCAGGTCTATATCCTAATGAAAATAGTCTCCCGACTCTCCTCGCCAAACACGCACGCTCAGACGTCCGCACCTCCTGGACTTTCACACTCAGCACTCTCACGTTATTGAGTGGCGGTTATTGCTCCCTTTATTTATTTAATTTTCTGTTTTCATTTGCCTTTTTAATTCCTTTAGTTTAATTACTCGAGCGAGCTGTAGGGGGCTCTGCCCAGAACTGATGCTGCTGGTTCATCAAAAGTGTCTTCTTCCCTTATTCCAGTTAAACCAGCTAAGCGTGTGAGAGATTACAGGGGGAAACAAACACACATGCACTCAGCTATGTGTTTCAACTGAAGAGTATTTAATAAAAGCCCCTAATACCTTCAATTAAATACTTATTTTTATCTATCTGATCTCTCTATCTATCTTGAGTTATTTTTTAACCGTTAAATACATGACTGTTTAACAAGCATGGATCTACCTTTCAGGGTAATATAAAACTCTCCTGATATTAGAGTAACAATTAAAGAAGAATAAAATAAAGCATGTTTTGTTACCTTTTGGAGTTTTGAAGGGATCAGTTTGAGCAGATGTTTTATATCATCACCACTGTCCTCGTCAGAGCATTCCCAGTACATCCACCTCATAGTCACAATCAAAAACATATTCTCAACTTTAAATATTTTAATCTCTGACAGCTTCATCGTCAGACCCACCATCAAATGACAGCTTGTTTGTGTTCAGTTCTTGCTCTGCAGTAAATCGCTGAGCCATTTCAAGTTTTGCTGATTATGCTTCCTCATTATTTAGTTTTCTGCCTGCGGTGACTATGAGTGAAACGTCACTTCATCATGTGTTTCAGACATCACCACCTTTTGGAATAATGGTGAATTGCATTTATTTAGTCTTTAAAGATTAAATTATTGTTGTGCAGAAAAAAAATATACATGAACTGTTACACACCTCGGGTCATTAGCGACCCTATACAATTTTTACAAAAGATTAATGGGACAACAGGCATTCTTTCACAATTTTATTTTGTTTTCTTGTTATCGTTTGTAATGAATTGACTGAGGAATGCTAAGAAGATTGAAGTCTTTTTTTTTTTTTTAAATGAATGAGGAGGACGGTAGTAAATGGCATCCCGGGTCACAAAAGTCCCGAGGTATGCTTTTTTTAAGGGTGAAATGCTGGGTCCAGCCTGTTCGGTCATTTTATTGGGTTATGTTGTAATATTTTACCCTGGTGCTTGGTAGTCTTTTGTTAGCCTATGCAGCTGCTGAATAATTTTTGCTGTCAATACAAATGATGAACCTCACCACATACCTGCTAGGTCAATGTAAACCAATGCTGGGTAGTCTGTGCCAAACCGGTTAACACTGGATGCATTTGTCAGGATCAATCATTTGGTGTTCTGTAAGAAAACCTCCTGAGGGGAAACTTCCTGAATTAAATTAAGGTTTATATTACAATGTCTTCCAAAACGATTACTGAACAGAATAATTTTGTCTTATTATTATTGCAAATATAGAAAAACGTTTTCATTTTACCTATTTGTTTGCATGTAACACAGCTAAAGTCTGGGCTGAAAGCACAACAAGACATCACTGTCATGTGTAAAAAAATTGCTGTGCGCTTAACGCTGTTGATCTACTGCCCTAGCATTGCACCTGTGGTTGTGCGATGAGTGTGAAAGGATGAAACTAAATTCTCTCAACATCAAGATTAACTCATCCTCATGTTGTTCCAATCCTGTATTAGATATTTTCAATAATGTTGGTAATCGAAGAGTTGACGGCTGCCAAAGTAGGAAAAAAATACTATGGAAGTCAATGGCTACCATCAAATGTCTGGTTACCAGTATTTCTTTCCTTATCAGTAACACTTTACAATACGGGTGCACTAATATGCATTAATGCATGCTTAATTAATGCACAGATAATCATGAGTTAATGTATTACTAATGGTGAACTAACCCGTTTATTAATGATTACTGCATCAGCAACTAATGAAGATTCTACATGATTAATAGTTTAAGTAATCATTAAATTGTTATTAGTTAAAGGGGTACTTCAGCGCTGGGAAGATGAATCTGTATTTGGTGCCTTCTAGACTGAGAAAAGACAGAAAATGTATTTTTGTCTCATTGGGATGAAAGACTACAATTCCCAGAATGCTTCGCTGCCCTGTGAGGCCATTCCCAAAGCCACCAACTTGATTACAGTGACTGAGTTGGAGAAGACACTACAATTAAATACTGAATGTGTCTGTTCAATATAATGAGTGAGTCATCGTGCGAGTATCACAGCACTGAGCACTAACTGCAGGAGTCAGATTAATCGTCAATTTGCATCATAGGAGGAATTTTTCCAGAAATAAAATGCATAAATCTCTTGTCTCAGGGGGATATGATGGGGGAAAGCACAATCATTTGAATATACTTCAGGTTTTCTACTGATACAACGCCATATGCTAATTGCTGAAGTAACTCTTGTATTAATTCCTTAATAGCATTAATATTAACTAATCATGCAATTGAATGTGTTAATTACCACAACGGGTCAAAGCCATGCATTTCAACTTCTAGTTGTCTGCTTTAATTAATCATTAGCTACTGATTTATAAAGGTATCATTATGTTATGACTTTACTTGTTGGGGCACATGACTATTAACTAATTCAAAATTAATTCAAAACCTATAACCACAATTACATATTACTTAATCAAGTAATTAATAGTCATGTGCCCCAACAAGTAAAGTCATAACATAATGATACCTTTATAAATCAGTAGCTAATGATTAATTAAAGCAGACAACTAGAAGTTGAAATGCATGGCTTTGACCCGTTGTGGTAATTAACATGTTCATTTAAATTACTAGTTAATATAATATGTTATTATTAAGGAATTAATATATTATGACATATTTAACTAATAACAATTTAATGATTACTTAATCTATTAATCATGTATAATCTTCATTAGTTGCTGATGCAGTAATCATTAATAAACGGGTTAGTTCACCATTAGTAATACATTAACATTATCTGTGCATTAGTTAAGCATGAATTAATGCCTAGTGCACCCGTATTGTAAAGTGTTACCAAAATATCTTCTTTTCTGTTGAACAGAAGAAATAAACTCATACAGGTTAGGAACAATATGAGGGGGTATTTAAATAATGACAGAATGTTCATTTTTGGTTCAACTGAAAGAGATCACAGCCACCAGGTAATACCGTTCCCATAATGTAAAAGAAAATGTGATTCATCAGACCAGGCCACCTTCTTCCATTGCTCTGCGGTCCAATTCTGATGCTCACAGGCCCACTGTTGGCACTTTCGGTGGTGGACAGGAGTCAGCATGGTCACCCTGACTGGTCTGCGGCTATGTACCAATTTGAGCTACCGTAGCTTGTCTGTTTGATCAGCCCACACTTGCCGGCCTTCACTCATCACGTGGATCATTGAGCCTGGGCCGCCCATGACCCTGTTGCTGGTTCACCACTGTTCCTTCCTTGGACCACTTTTGATAGATACTGACCACTGCAGACCAGAAATGCCACACAAGAGCTGCAGTTTTGTAGATGCTCTGACTGTAGTCATCTAGCCATCAGACTTTGACCCATGCTAACTTCACTCAAATCCTTACGCTTGCCTATTTTTCCTGCTTCTAACACATCAACTTTGAGGACAAACTGTTCATTGGCTTCTAATAGGTGCCGTGATGAAGGGATAATCAGTTTTATTCACTTCACCTGATCAGTGTATAAATTGATATTTTAGAGTGTGTTTTTATTAGTTTAAATTTAAAAACCTTCAATTGGTTGACTGATCCAGCCCAAGGCCTATGTCAAAAAACAACCCAGCAGATGGATTAATGTAGAAAACCCATCAAGCTGGGTCAAAATAACCACGTGTTCTATCCAGTATTTACATGTCCAGTGCGGGGTTGCTGGGTTGGTCTGTCTGGCTGCCTGTCCACAATGGTTTATTATGGTATGGACTATTTCAGAAATACCCACTCCTTAACCACATGTAAAAACAAAATGAGCTGTATTTTCTATTTTCTCGGCTGGAAGAAGTCAGGCTACATGAGACTACAATAACTTGGATGCCACTCAACTGCCACAGACATTTTGATGAATGAGTTTAGACTAAAGAAGATATTGATAGTGAAAATATTATGGTAGTTATATATTACATTATGGGTTTACGAATGGGGAAACTATAGTGGTATTCAAAAGGTCTTAGATTATATAGTCTTCAGAGAGTTTATCAGAGTCTCTAATGTGAAACCCAGTGTTCGTTGTTTGCTAATGAAGCTCCGAGCTGAACTACACATTGATCTGAACAGTAATTCTCTCTTGAAGATTTTCTTTTGTTCAGGATTTCAACTTGGAAAGGCTTAGAATTCACATGGCAAAGAAATCAGCCCGTAAGCTTGTGTGTGTGTGTGTTTTTTTTGTTTTTTTTAACAACAATCACAAATATTGATCAAAGCCATCAAAGTTACTACCTTTGCCGTTAAAACTGCATTTTATGCTGCACATTGATCCAATATCTGGCAAGCGGAGTGACATTACTGAGAGAAATGAACAGTGGCAAGCACATATACCTACACGGAGGAGTGTGTGACTGCAGCAGTGACACCGACACCACGAAATCTCATCAAAGCACTGAAGCAGAAGACTATCGTCATTCACAGGCAACCCCAGGAGGACAGAGCGAGAGAAAGAAAAAGAGAGAATTTGCTCGGCTGACATGAGGAAACGAGGTGACAGTAAAAAAGAGAGATGAGAAAGTGTCTTGATAAAGGAGCAGGTAAGTATGGGTATGGGAACTGTGTGTGTAACAGAGAGAGATGTGATGTATGACATCATAATGGCTAGGGTTATATCCGTGCACACACACAACTGCTTCAAATGTCTTGCAGAAGCTCACAGACATCGCACATAGAGTAATGTCCTAAATTGAAAAATGATGGACCGTATTCAGGGTAGATTTAACCAGGGTAGATTCTGTCTAGAGGACAGAAGAGTGAGGTTTACCTGCACAGTTCATAAGCTACAGATGAGATTTTGTGGTGTCGGTGTCACAGTCACACTCCATTTAATTGAAAACGAGGTTGTGAGTGATAGTCCATTCAATACGTTTTATTGGGTTATGGTCCTATCACGTCCTGTTTAATTTTAACAACCAATTTTTCATCATAGTCATAATGTGTTCAAATTTAAAGTTATACTCTTAATAAATGTGTTTTAAAAGACACTTACTTTTTTATATGTTATGTTTTTTTCATTATGGGAATGATATATATTATATTATATTATATTATATTATATTATATTATATTATATTATATTATATTATATTATATTATATTAGTGTGTGTAAAATGTTTTTTAAATATATAGATGTAAGTAACACCCATCAGCCCATCAACAGAATCCAATGGAGTGGGCAAAGTATAATGCATGTATGCCTTTCCTAGCCTGACAAGCCAGACCCACATCAAGATGTTTGGTCTGGAAACTCACCATAGACAGGGCTCAATCCGAGGGGCGGGATAAACGGTTGTCTTTCAAAGTCCCTCTGCACGCGATAGGATAGCGCTACAACCAACCAGAGCAACGACGGTGAAGGGGAGCTCGCTGACTGATTAAACATTCACCGTATCCGGTCGGCTAAACTCCGAACACATCTTCCCTTTTTAAGAATGACTTCAGTGCCGCTCTTTGTTCTTTTCTCAGAGGAAAGCTTAACTCCAAGTCTTCCGGAGGCGCGGGCAGAGCTGATTCGAAAGACCGCCGCCGTTCGCCAGTTTCTGTGTTACTAGAAGCACGCAAACGCAACTCGGCCGTCGTCATTATGGCCCCGCCCGCCGACTCTATACACAATGTGATTGGGCCGTCCAGATTCTGAGGAATACAGCTCAGATAGGAATGGAGAGTTGCTAGACCACACTTGCGGGCAAATTAAATTTGCTGCCGCTAGGGTGCATCTAGATTTCTAGGCTATGCCTTTCCAGCATTTCTATCAAGTTCACTTAAAGGGGTACTTCAGCACTGGGAAGATGAATCTGTATTTAAACTGGGTCACTAATGTAGTAGAAATGGGTAATTCTTTTTGAATTTGGTGCCTTTTATACTGAGAAAAGACAGAAAATGTATTTTTGTCTCATGGGGATGAAAGACTACAATTCCCAGAATGCTTCGCTGCCTTATGAGGCCACTCCCAAAGCCATCGCTACTGAATCACTTTCACTTTCCCACCACTGCGTTCATCTTCATAAAATCAGTTCAGTTAGAGAACAGACACTACAAATACAAACTGAATGTGTCTGTTCAATATATTGTGATTTAGCCGCTGAGTGAGAGTCACAAACGCAGCAGGAGTCAGATTACACCGTGATGAATGAGCTGAGGTAAGAGCTCTTATGATGAGAGCTGAGGTAAACGCATCCACGCTCGTGGCAGTCGTTCTCAGCGCGTGTTCAGTCTGGCGCTTTTTTCAGTTCATGCCTTTGGAAGCTTAACTTTTAATAGGAATTGATTTGAGGAGTTAAAACACTTACTTTGCTCTGCCGGCTGCTCCGTTTCCATGAATGCCTGAGGCTGCAGCTGCGAGCTGAGCTGTGACTGCGATCCCACTCCCCATGAGTGAGTTGAAAGCATGCGGAAATAGCTCCCTCTGCTGGCTGTAGTCTTTAGCCTCTGGCCCAAAATTTTACCGATGACGCAAATTGATGATATTTGCGTCACCGGAGTTATTTTTCCAGAAATAAAATGCATAAATCTCTCGTCTCAGGGGAATATGAGGGGGTGGGGGGTGGGGGGGAAGCACGATCATTTGAATATACTCCAGGGTTTCCACTGATACAAAGCCATTTGCTAATCGCTGAAGGAACCTTTTAATTTGTGGGTATTTCATTTTAATTCTGACCCCATGAATAATATATATATATATATATATATATATATATATATATATATATATATATATATATATATATATATATATATATTTGTTCCACCACTGGACCCGGTATCGCATCGAGACAACACATTCGCAATTACTTGAGCTCACGGACGCAAATTAGCCGGTTCTGGTATTAGAGAGGATGCAGAGCGACTGTTTGTCAGGTTGCTCACGCTTACTCAACAAGTGTAATTTTAGTAATAGTCACACAACTAAAACTGCAACTTGCTAAAAACACAACTATTCAGCATAAAATATAAAACACAATGAAAATAGTTTTAAAGAGTCATCATATCTGGCACAGGACACACCGTGTGCCCGCATGGGGGCTCTGGCTACAGAATTTTCCCAAATGGAAGCTCTGCCATCTTTCCTTACCCGGACCAGAACAAAAGGGTTGTAAATATTGTCTACACAAACACCTGTTTTCGGGGGAGAGGTTCAGATATCTTGAAGAGACATCACCCAAAAAGGAGAACAGAATGCTCAAATGTTTCAAGCTTTCTCATCCTACCAGTGACTGCAGTGAAGTTGAGACCATTTTACCAATCGCACTGAGACATTTAAAAATATACCAAACATGAAAGAGATAAAACAATAGATTCACAAGATGCATCTTATGTGGTATAGACATTCAGGGGCGTAGTTTATGGGGGGGGGGGGGGGGGGAAGGTACCCAATATTCAAGTCCATCAGTTACAACCCCACCAATATTTCAACATGAAAATCACAGTAGATCAAATGGAAAATATGTAGAATTAATTTATTTTGTAAAAAAAAAAAAAAAATCATAATCAAATATGACTTTGTCATAATAAATCAGACAAAAATTCTCCCCCTCCATTGAACCGATTGGTAACGCCCAACCAGCGAGTCGCACTTTCACCAAAACAACGCGAGTGGCGTTTGAATGGGAGAGACACGGGTGACGTTAGCGCCAAAAAATGAAGAGAAGCGCTGAGAGGGATGTAGCCTACTGAGAATGAGGTATGAGAATATTGTGTAATATCTAAGTACACATGACATCATATATTTAGCTAGCTCATCCATTTCAATGTATAACTATCAGTAAAATTTACCAAAACAGCTGTCTGTTTTTCTAGTTCATATATATATATATATATATATATATATATATATATATATATATATATATATATATATATATATATATATTTTTTTTTTAAACACGCAGCACACCAATGTTCAACCCCCCCAAAACATATACATATACATATTCATATATATATGAATTTTCAGCATCATTACTCCAGGCTTTAGTGTCACATGGTCGTTCTAATCATTCTAAAATGACAATTTTGATGTGCAAGAAATGTATCGTTATTATCAATATCGAAAACATAATATTTTGTGTACCAAGATAAAACATTTTTAGGATTATTTAATCCTATTAAAAATAAATGATTTATTTAAAATAGATGTCAGTTTTAGTCTGTTTAATGTGCCCGTGCTGAATAAATGTTTGTTGTTGTTGTTGTTGTTGTTGTTGTTTTTTAAATAATTACAAACTTTTTTATGGTAGTGTATGCACTTTTTTATTATTATTAAAATATGACTTGGAAATGTAATACACACTGAGATGCTGCCACACTGTGGTTGACATTCAAATGTACACCTGCTCTCTCTCTCTCTCTCTCTCTCTCTCTCTCTCTCTCTCTCTCTCTCTCTCTCTCTCTCTCTCTCTCTCTCTCTCTCTCTCTCTCTCTCTCTCTCTCTCTCTGGAGGAGGAAGTTCTATGATTAGCTCTCTCTAGGAGTCACTCCATCTGCCAAGGTCAGGAGCTCTTATCAGCTCTGCTGCAGCTGCCTGTCCAGTCCAACACAACATAACACAACAACTGAGAGAAAGAGAGACAGAGAGGACAAATGAGACCGAGTGGCATACTGCCAAAAGGGTAAGAGTTTTCTCTTCATCACTTTGAGTCAGAGAGGAGTCAAAATAGCACAGGTTTACAATGAGGAATCAGCAGGAAGGGTGTGAAAAAAAGGAGAAGAAGGATGTGAAGAAGTTGTGCGATACGTCCAAATATAATGAACCTGGACTGGTGACGAACCGTCCACCCTGTCCATATGCCACTCTCACGTCACCATATGGCCCAGAATGCCCTCTGCTGGGGAGAGCAGTGCATCACAGTCCTCTCTTCACCCAGCCTGATCTCACTTTTCAAAGTATCCTTTCAAGATCAAACCTCTTCACTTATGTCTCTGTGAATATTTCACTAGAACTGGGCTTCAGAAAAGGGACGTGTCTTAAATGAGTAAAAGTCCACACCGTGAGCCGTTAGAGATAGAATGGGCTAAAATAACACATAAGATGTTGTCCTGGGCCACGTGATGAGGATGAACCATTAAGACCCTTTATGGTATAGTACTACCAAAAACAATTCTGTATTTGTGTCTTGATTTCTAGTAAAACAACCATAGCTTAATCCTTAAAGGGTTAGTTCACCCAAAAAGAAAAATTATTTCATAATTACTTACCCTGATGTCGTTCGACACCCGTAGGACCTCCGCTCATCTTCGGAACACAACATTTTGAAGATATTTTTTGTTGAAATCTGATGCCTCAGAAAGGCCTTCATTGACACCAATGTCATTTCCTCTCTCTAAAGACCCATTAGACGTCGTTAAAAAGTCCATCTAACTACGTTACTACAATATTTTTATGAAGCGACGAGAATAGTTTTTGTGCACAAAAAACAACAACTAAATAACGACTTCCCAAAGTCGTTTTAACTTTAAACAAATCTCAAACTTTTTATGAAAATAAATAAGTAAATAGATTTGCTCACACAATTTTGCTTTAAAATTATATAATTTTTTAAATGTTTAGAAAAAATATATATTTCTTTGAAGAAAATGATTTATTTGCAGTGAACTGGAGCACCTAACCCTGGTTGTCAGCCAAAAGTTTACATTAACTTTAAACAAAGACGTTGATCCAGGAATGTTGTCTTTGTGAAATCACATTCACTGACTGATTAGGCCCAAGTGTGGACTTACAGTATTCATAAAAATATGCCCCAGACCCTGTGATTTTTAGCAGTGGCTACACATGACACTTTATGCAAAGACACAACATATCCATGCTTGCATCATAGTCTCAATTAATCATCTCTCACACGTACGAAAGTAAAGTAAAGTCTCTTCAGACCTCTTCCTTTCTGCTGAGATGAGGAGCTGTGATAACACTGTCTAGACATAATATCAAATATAGATGGGCTCAATTGTGAAACAGCACACACAGAGGTATCTTGAGATCAAAAGAAATGCGTCTAACAGGTGTAAGACTGCGGCTGGAACAATATGAATCAATAAGCATCAATAATTGTACGGTAAAACAACAAGCAGCTAATGGATGTGAAGTAGATTGTGCGGGCCACCCCAGATGCTTATGGTCCCTTTTGTGTGTGTGTATGTGTGTGTGTGTGTGTGTGTGTGTGTTTTCCCGTAAAGTTTGTTGCTGGGTCTAGGGAGAACATCCTGTCAGCAGACCCTCAGGAAAGGCTTGTGTGTGTCTGTTTAGACAAAGGATTGTGTGTGTGTAAAAGAGATAAAAAGACTAAAACACCTGCTGTACGGATAAATTTCCGTTTAATACAGGAAGCAACAAGTTTCAAGCTTAAATCATAAAATCAACACCTTCCCTGTAATATTCACTTGCTGGAACCTTCTGACCCTCCGATAACCCTGTGTTGTCAGGTTTGTTGATTATATTGTGTTGATTATATGTTTTTCTATAAAACTACTGTAATTTTTGTAGATTTGTACAGTAAGTCTGAATGGATTTTATTTAAAGGTGAAATGTGTATGTTTTGCACCACTAGTAACATAAAAAATTGTTTTAGCATTAAAAGTGTGTAAATTACACTGCAATTCCACATTCAAATTTACAACAAAAAACGTAATATTATGAAATATTATTACAATTCAAAATACCCGGTTTCTTTTTGAATATATTTTCAAATGTTTAGATTTCCTGTGATCAAAGCTGATTTTTTAGCATCATTACTCCTTCAGTGTTGCATGATCCTTCAGAAATCATTCTAATATGCTGGTTTGATGCTCAAAAAAAATATTATTATCAGTGTTGAAAACAGTTGTGCTTCTTCATATTTTATGTAAGTGATTTTTTTTTCAAGATTCTTTGATGAATAGAAAGTTCAAAAGAACAGCATTTATTTTAAATAGAAATATTTAGTAATATTATACATATAAAACTAATATAAGTTCTGTCATGAAATTCTAGATTGCCCAGGCTGATGGGTCCTTAACGCAACTTATATATATATATATATATATATATATATATATATATATATATATATATATATATATATATATAGTTTGAGCTCAGAATCTTGGGACGTGTGGTCTTCACCTCACAGCCGGTGGAAAATAGGAATCTGGCAGAAATCATGTTCATGGATGTGATTATTAACGTTACAGTAGTATGAAGCAGAGCAGGACTTTTAATGCTGAATGCTGAATAAAATCGTAGTTTTTGATATTTTTGGACCAAAATGTATTTTCGATGCTTCAAGATATTCTAATCAACCAACTGATGTCACATATGGACTACTTTATGATGTTTTTATTCCCTTTCTGGACATGGACAGTAAAGTGGGTATTTACTGCATATGCTCTGGGACTAAAATATAAAATATCTTAAACTGTGTTCCGATGATGAACAGAGGTCTTACAGGTGTGGAACGACATTAGAGTGAGTCATTAATGACATCAATTTCATTTTTTGGGTGAACTAACCCGTTAATGGAAACGGTGCGGCCGGCAGAACAAAGTGAGTATTTTATCTTCTCAAGTTAATTCCTATGAAAATTAATCTTCCAAAGGCATGAACTGAAAACGCGCCAGACTGAACACGATACAATATATAGGGTATGATTGTTGTCCCAATATTCAACATATTGACACAAAATGATAACTGCAAATCCATGTTTTGCTGCCTGGAGTCCAGTAAGTCTAAAAATATACCTCAGATGTCTTGTATAATCTATTAACAGTCATTCTCAAAACTCTTTCCCGTTTTAGATGTGTTTTGTGAGTGCTGCCTCAGCCTTATTGCCACTCAGGGCCTAACCGCAGTCACTCCAGCAGATGGTGACGACCTGTGCATACCCTCAAGAATCAACAACTCTAATGCTATACCTGTAATGCAATTACTCTGATGAGCAGAAAGGGCCAAAAAATGTATTTTGCCAATGTCACTTTAAAAGGGTAAATCCATGGCCATAGTATATGCACAGAACTGAATTAAGCACATTAAGTGGAGTGTCAAGCGAATTTGGCTGCAGTGTCTATGTGGAATCAAGAACACACACAAACAAGTATCTGTCCAAGCGGTCAGTCGTCCGGCAGCTGTTCTAATGGCAGCGTGAAGTATAATCAGTGTGAATGAGATAGCACAGAGCTCCGGGACGGCCTGATCTGTGGTCAGCAGGTCAGCGCGGCTGCTCTTACGGGCTCCCGCTTGCAACATGCCACACCACAGAGCTTCCTTCAGAGGGAGGAAGAGAGAAAGGTAGAGTCAGATATACAGGCATAAAGTGGTTCTGGTGCACCACTGGAGGACGTTCCACCGGGCTGATGTGGCTGTCCTCACTTCATAGTCAGCCATCAGAAACAGATTCAACACCACAGAGACCAAACCTTCCTGACCTCACTGTCCACATTGCCCATGACCGTCGGTGTCTCCAAACAAGTTCTGCACGCTCATAACCACTGAGGTCAGCGTCTACCAGCCAGGAATATGAGACCTGGAAAACATCTCCTCGTCTTATATACATAAACATTTTTATATATGTATTTTGTTATATATTGTTTGCTAATGTTATTTATTTAATTTACATTGAATGCACATAAATCAATAAAATAACCAAACATATTATAAACACAATGGGTTGATTAATTCATTTATTTAGTTTATTTATTTATGTAGTTAGTTATTGTCTGGATCTCATAGACATTTTAAAAATTTAATTCATATAGCGACTTAAATACACATGATGAGCATGCTTTTGAATTCTGAATTAAAATTGATTTTTAATTCATCATAGCAAAGCAGTTTTGTGCAACAAATCAATGTAATGTGATGCAGCAACCAATGCAGAATTTCTTCTTTTTTTTTTTTTTTGCTAATATCTTTGCTAATTATATTAAACTCTATACTGTAAATGTACCATGGTTCTATAAATAAGTTTCCATACGTTTCTATCATATGACATTATTAAACCATTCATCACTGATGAAAACTGTCAGACCTAATTGGATTAAATTGAACATATCCTGCGGTAATATTATTTTTATAGCATTAATCTGGCATTTTAATTAATATCCCCTTGTCATTTCTCAATCATAAATGTATTGATTTGAGGGCACTGGAAAGTGCTCCAATCCTAATCAAACATAGGATTTAATACAAGCTAATCAAGGTCTTTAGGATTACTGGAAAATTGCAGGCAGGTAAGTTTAATGAACTCTTTTTAAGTTTAATTAACTCATAAAATAGGAAACTATATAATTGAGAGCATCCATCATGCAAACCATTATGATTAACACAAGTCCTGTACTAAAATGCGTAGATCTTCATGTTGCTTTAATTTATTAAACATCAGTGCGTCCA
Source organism: Pseudorasbora parva (assembly GCF_024679245.1). Classification (NCBI taxonomy): domain Eukaryota; kingdom Metazoa; phylum Chordata; class Actinopteri; order Cypriniformes; family Gobionidae; genus Pseudorasbora; species Pseudorasbora parva. Next base: position 28,930,006 of record NC_090177.1, on the reverse strand, counting down.
GTGCTGTATGAATCCCAATGTTTTTCAAAATGTAATTTTATCTTTCACAGAAGAAAATAAGTCACGGCATGAGACTGAGCGATGACAGAATTTAAATGTTTAGGGTGAACTGTCTCTTTTAAGGGGTGATGAATTGAGAAATCAACTTTCCCTTGAGCTTTTGATTTATAAAAGGTCATGATAATATAAGAGTTTCAGAGCTGAAAACTTTCTTGTTAGTCAAAGAAAAGCTTTTATAGACACCAGGCCCAGCAAACATATTTGTGCAAGCAAATCTTGTGCTTCATACTGACTTCATTGTGCGATGAAACACACACCTCTACAGAACGTCTAATCCAGTAGCCTGGCCCACCGACTCATGGAGGGCTCGTGCTAGCTAGCCAACAACAATAAACATGCCGAGGAAGATAGCAAGATATTGCGCTATTCTTGTGGAAGAACACAGTCCCTGCATAAGCTTCTTCAGATCCTAATATTAGAAATGAGTGGTTGAACTTCAAAAGTTCCAGCTCACGTGGGGAAGACAGTGGTGTTCACTTCAGTTCACTGCGGAATCGTTTGTAAACAAATGTCCAGTCTGGATCTGTTGCTGGATTTGGTTCCGACAGGAATGATGCAACACACCGATGTGAGTAAAACGTGTTTTTATATGTAATGCAATCTCTCCTCTCCATCATGTGAACTGACAGGAGAGCTTAAGCTCATAAAATATGCAAATCTTATCCAATCCTAGCCATGGGCGTTTACTTCCAAGTCTCCAGTGCGGCACACCCACCAAAACTCAAAACCAGTGTAGATAATAGCCTATTAATTATTAGTTATGATGTTTTTGAATGTAAAAACCACACAAACGTCATTAGTTGACCTCAGACAACAGTTTAATTTTTTTTAAAAAAGCCAGTTCATGACACCTTTAAAATAATAATACTGCTAATAATAATAATAATAAAACATCTGGGAAGCACTGTCCTGAGTTATGTTTTACAAGTATACGTTCTTATTGTAATGATTGTTGGTATGCCTTGAATGGCACACAAACAGCGATTTGAGCTCTACACACTCCCCTTTCTCCCTCAGCTGTTTGTCTCTCTCTCCGTCTTCCTAAGCTCCTGTTTCTTTGCATCACCATGAGCACTGTTTCCTGTTTTTCATACAAACTCATAGCTGTCTCTGAGGACCAACAAAGGAACCTCAGTAACCACACACACACATACACACGCTCACACAATCTCCACTGGGAGGTCTGAGAGAATAATAGCGATGGGTCTAGAGGGTTTTATTGACGTCTGAATCATTCATAGATGCTGTGTTTTCAAGGCTTTTTCTTCAGGTCAGTAAACACCCAGAGATCCAGCACAGCAACTGTACCCATAACACTGCATACTAGAATATTCCCTTATATTTTTTAATAAGCTAACACACACTAACATCTCATTTCACAGCTACAACCAAATATAGAATACAGTATATAGCCTATTCCAGGTATGTACAGTAAAGAGACCTACACTTATCAATTGCCAAATGGATGTTTAGTGTAGAGCTAAGGCTATAAGGAAAAGCCAGTCATCCATGCATGAGTTTCGCTTGAAGTTATCGCATAAAGTTTGCCACGCTACACAAATAAATTTGCTCATGTCCAAGGTGGTCACAAGGTGAGTTTTGCTTTATACACAACTAAGCTATTGACAATGGAACATTTTGCCAGTGAAATTTTGCTGAAATATTGCTAATATGACCACTCCTTTAGCTTATGTGGACAGCCGAACACATACCCTTTCAATACTCCAGCATACTTCACCAGAAGTTATGAGCACTAAAATTGTGTGTATTCCTGAACCCCATCACAATCACTTATCATCACAGTCATCTGCTGTTTTTGTCATCTCCAGTAGTTTCTTTGTTGTTGTTCTATCCACAATTATTGTCCGACTATTAAATAACAGTTTGAGGCAGTGTTGCCACCAGGTGGACAAACTAGTTTTTGAAAAAAAATTAAAAGTGCGTGTGCGAGTCGAGTGTGCACGGTTAGTTCAAGTCTACCATGCTGATGATGGCCTTGGCAGAATAGATCTGCTATGTTGCTGCTGCTTATGTTATTGCTGCTGCTGCTGCTGCTGCTGCTGATGATGTTGATGATGATGATGATGATGATGATGATGATGATGGTATTGCTGCTCCTGATGATGATGATATTGCTGCTGCTGTTGATGTTATTGCTGCTGCTGCTGCTGCTGCTGATGTTATTGCTGCTGCTGCTGCTGATGGTATTGCTGCTGCTGATGATGATATTGCTGCTGCTGCTGCTGATGATGATGGTATTGCTGCTGTTGCTGCTGCTGATGTTATTGCTGCTGCTGCTGCTGATGGTATTGCTGCTGCTGATGATGATGGTATTCCTGCTGTTGCTGCTGCTGATGTTATTGCTGCTGCTGATGATGGTATTGCTGCTGCTGATTGTATTGCTGCTGCTGCTGATATTGCTCCTGATGATGATATTGCTGCTGCTGATGGTATTGCTGCTGATGATGATATTGCTCCTGCTGATGTTATTTCTGCTGCTGATGTTATTTCTGCTGCTGATGATGATATTGCTGCTGCTGATGTTATTGCTGCTGCTGCTGCTGATGGTATTGCTGCTGCTGCTGATGATATTGCTGCTGCTGCTGATGATGATGGTATTGCTGCTGCTGCTGATGATGATGTTATTGCTGCTGCTGCTGCTGCTGCTGATGGTATTGCTGCTGCTGATTGTATTTCTGCTGCTGCTGATATTGCTCCTGATGATGATATTGATGCTGATGGTATTGCTGCTGATGATGATGATATTGCTCCTGCTGATGTTATTTCTGCTGCTGATGTTATTTCTGCTGCTGATGTTATTTCTGCTGCTGCTGATGATGTTATTGCTGCTGATGATGATGATGGTATTGCTGCTGCTGATGATGGTATTGTTGTTGCTGCTGATGATGACATTGCTGCTGATGATGATGATATTGCTGCTGATGATGATCATGATGGCATTATGATAATATTGCTCCTGCTGATGTTATTGCTGCTGCTGCTGATCATGTTGATATTGCTGCTGATGATGATGATGGTATTGCTGCTGCTGCTGATGATGATGATGATGGTATTGCTGCTGTTGCTGCTGTTGCTGCTGCTGATGTTATTGCTGCTGCTGCTGATGGTATTGCTGCTGCTGATTGTATTGCTGCTGCTGCTGATATTGCTCCTGATGATGATATTGCTGCTGCTGATGGTACTGCTGCTGATGATGATATTGCTCCTGCTGATGTTATTTCTGCTGCTGCTGATGATGATATTGCTGCTGCTGATGTTATTGCTGCTGCTGCTGCTGATGGTATTGCTGATGATGATGATATTGCTGCTGCTGCTGATGATGATGATGATGATGATGGTATTGCTGCTGCTGCTGCTGCTGATGATGTTATTGCTGCTGCTGATTGTATTTCTGCTGCTGCTGATATTGCTCCTGATGATGATATTGCTGCTGCTGATTGTATTGCTGCTGCTGATGATGATATTGCTCCTGATGATGTTATTTCTGCTGCTGATGTTATTGCTGCTGCTGATGATGGTATTGCTGCTGCTGCTGATGGTATTGTTGTTGCTGCCGATGATGATATTGCTGCTGCTGCTGATGATATTGCTGCTGATGATGATCATGATGGCATTACTGCTGCTGCTAATGATAATGATAATATTGCTCCTGCTGATGTTATTGCTGCTGCTGCTGATCATGTTGATATTGCTGCTGCTGCTGATGGTATTGCTGCTGCTGCTGATGATGATGATGATGATGATGATGATGATGATGATATTGCTCCTGCTGATGTTATTGCTGCTGCTTCTGCTGCTGATGATATTGCTGCTGCTGATGTAATACCTGCTGCTGCTGATGGTATTGCTGCTGATGATGATGATGTTGCTGCTGATGATGATATTGTTGCTGCTGCTGATATTATTGCTGCTGCGGATGATGGTATTGCTGCTGCTGATGATATTGCTGCTGCTGCTGCTGATAATGCTGCTGATTATAGTATTGCTGCTGCTGATGTTATTCCTGCTGCTGATGATATTACTGCAGCTGCTGCTGATGATAATACTGCAGCTGCTGCTGCTGCTGATGTTATTGCTGCTGATGATGATATTGCTGCTGATCAGTGTTGTCAAAAGTACCGGCCGCGATACCAAATCGGTACTGAAATGTTAAAAATGTGATGCTTCGAGCACTGTTGAGCTGTAATCATAAACACCTCTGACTGGCCATTGTGCTCATACTCATCTGATGTGCCTGTGATTGGCTACAATGATCACTGCACAGCAGCGGTTTGAAAGAACACGGAAGTGTTTGAAAGGGTTTTGAAAGTGGGAGCAGGAGCGTTTGAAAGCACAAGCAGGCGTCAACCAGCGGACTGGTAGGCTGATAGACGGCTGCATTCAAATGCTCTGTGTCTATCTGTGCAAGCGCTTGTGAAAAGCGTCATTGATGTATATTTACAACATGTTTGTGAAGTGCTGATCGAATCACAGACATATTTGATGAGCACGTGAGCACAATGGACAGTCAGAGATGTTTACGATTCCGCTCAACGGCGCTCAAAGCGTCACATTTTTTAAATTTCAGTACCGATTTCGGTCGGTACTTTTGACAACACTACTGCTGATTATAGTATTGTTGCTGCTGCTGCTGCTGCTGATGTTATTCCTGCTGCTGCTGATGATGATGATATTGCTGCTGCTGATTATAGTATTGCTGTTGCTGATTTTAGTATTGCTGTTGCTGATTATAGTATTGCTGCTGCTGACAATATTCCTGCAGATTATAGTATTGCTGCTACTGCTATTCCTGCTGCTGCTGCTGCTGCTACTGCTATACCTGCTGCTGCTGCTGCTGATGATGATATTGCTGCTGCTGATTATAGTATTGCTGCTGATGATTATAGTATTGCTGCTGCTAATGTGATTGCTGATGCAGATGTTTTTGCTGCTGCTGCTGATGGTATTGTGCTTCTGCTGCTAATGTTATTGCTGCTGATGATGATATTGCTGCTGATGATTATAGTATTGCTGTTGCTGATTTTAGTATTGCTGTTGCTGATTATAGTATTGCTGCTGCTGATAATATTCCTGCAGATTATAGTATTGCTGCTACTGCTATTTTTTGCTGCTGCTGCTGCTGATGATGATGATGATATTGCTGCTGCTGATTATAGTATTGCTGCTGATGATTATAGTATTGCTGCTAATGTGATTGCTGATGCAGGTGTTTTTGCTGCTGCTGATGGTATTGTGCTTCTGCTGCTAATGTTATTGCTGCTGCTGATGGTATTTCTGCTGCTGATGATGTTATTGCTTAGGATGATGGTATTGCTGCATCTAATGTTACTGCTGGTGATGGTATTGCTGCTGCTAATGTTATTGCTGATGCCAATAGTATACTACTTCTGCTGTTGATGTTATTGCTCCTACTGCTGCTGCTGCTGCTGCTGCTGCTGATGATTATGATGAAGATGGTGATGTTATAGTGCTGCTGCTGCTGCTGCTGCTGATGATGATGATGATGATGATGATGATGATGATATGGTGATGTTATTGTGCAGCTGCTGATGGTATACTGCTTCTGCTGATTGCTGCTACTGATGTTGAGGATGATGATGAGGATGATGATATTGAGCTGATGATGATGTTATTGCTGCTGATGTTACTGAACGGCTGCTGATGTTATTGTTGCTCCAGGGGTCTATTGCACAAAACTAGGATAAGTGATTAAGCCGGGATATATTGGTGATCCTGGCTTAATTTATCCACTAATATACTGTTATCTTTCATTATCGTTATTGTTCTTGGTGTGAGTGGGCCTTCAGCGTACGTTTACACAACTGCGGTGTACAAAATTCTGCATACAGATGACAAGATCACCAAGATATCCCGGCTTAATCCCTTATCCTAGTTTAGGGCAATAGGCCCCTGATGTTTTTGCTGCTGCTGCAGAGCAATACATACACAACACACTGCTGTGAGCAAGTAAGACATGCTGCTGCTGTACAATATAGCGTACATGAATTTCCCATAGCAGATCTATACTGGTGGAGCTGGGGAAGTTGGAAGGTTTTTAAAAGCACGCTGCAGCTGCTACAGTAAATGCTGATTGAGCATTCGAAGGTTGCGCAGTTTGCTCATTGGCTGCTGATACAGCAGGAACTAATCAGCTATGCCAATAGAGAATGATGTGATTGCAAGCACATTGAGTTAAGAACCAGCCTGCACCATCTAGAGTTTCTTGACCTTTCTATTTGCGTCACGCACACTTTACACCTCTGACCCTATTGCACGTGCAAAAGTTTGTGCGTTAGACTTTACCGCTTTTTTTTTTTTTTGAACACGTGTACTTCTTTACATTTTACAAATGTAAGCCTGATCATTATATTCGGCTTCATATGAAACTGCATACTCTCTAGGTAGCTCCTTTTTTTGAATTAGTACTTACATTAAAAAGTACATTCTACAGCATATAGTATGAATGTAATCAAGACACACTAAATCCACCACACTGTCATTGCCAATTGTGTCTCTGCACTGCCATTCACCTCTCCTGTGGCATAATAGTAAAGTGTCCATCAGGTGCACATAGGTACTTTCTGTTATACTGTGAATTTGGAATTTTTAGTACTTTTTTCATAGCCTGATCTTACCAGACTCTCGTACATTTCATTTGTACATAGAGTCTGGCCACTCTCCATTGACAAGCGTTTACTTCTGCGAAGGTGGTACTCTGTTGAAATTACAAAGTATTGAATCTGTCCAGAGCCACTCTGGATCTGCCATAACCAATTGCTAACGTTTGGTTGTGACATATGTCATGCGCCCTTCGCTTGTTTCACACATAAATGTGCACTTGTGCAGGCCACCTCAGTGATAAAATCATAGGATAAAACCTAAAACTGGTGCATTCGGATTGTGATTTATTTACGCCACGGTGAACGGGAGAGTTTGTGTGCTCATGTGGTCCGTACCATGATTGTATGCTGTAAATAAAATGTCATATACTTGGTATGATAATAAATGCTGCTATAAATAACGGACCAATTCAACTGTTTCGTTCGTATCTTTCTCCGCGGCCATTACTGAACTACAACTCAAACTAGCACACAACGTCATCGTTCTCAGCCACTCCCTCTGTTCACTGATTGGACCGGTAAAATTGGTTTGGAGAAAACCTAAGAAAACACTGCAGTCCCAGATGTAGTACTAAATGAAAATGAAAATTGAGCGGAAGTACGTAGGAGGGCAGACCCAGGCTACTTTTTACACAGGGAATTATGCATTTTTGGATGCAGCTCTTGTTTTGCCCAGCAGTACAATGTTGCACTGTTCAATGCTAATGAAGAACATTTTCGTTTACACAGTAATAGGAAATAGCTCCTTGAGGTAGCAGTGATGTTGAGTAATACGTGACCAGGAAAAGGAAAAAACATCCCCCAACTGGGGATTTTTTTTTTTTTTTTTTTTGACAGACTGAGAAGTAGGAAATATTGTCTGATGGCTAACAGTAAAGCAGCAGCGAATGCCTTTTCTTAACGTCACACGTCTGCCATTGGCTTCAAAGGAACTGACGATGTGTTGACTATCTAATGTCTATCGAGTGTTTTTTAGACAACCTGTTGACAAATAAAGACGATTTGAAGTGTTGCACAATCTCACACCCTCTCTTAAAATCTGTTTTTTTGAGTGTAAAATTAAAGTGTGTGAAACAGGAAGAAGCTGGAATAACAAAGGAGAGGAAACAGAGTCATCTGCTATATGAATGAACGCACACACATTTTTACAGGTGGCAATGTTTACATTTCAAAGCAGACTAATTTCGCCTTTATTTGTCTCTACAACTCAGTGTCTTTTGATATTGATATTTATTTTTTTATTTGGATATTTAAGCAATATCACACAAGCAAGAGGGCTGTTTTTAGAGAATATCAACATTCTGATATTCAGCATAACAGCAGGATTTTGAGAATCACAAAGTGAAAGTTGAACATCTAACTGAATATGTAAATGTCTCTGGGAAAAAAACCCAGTTTAAAACATCTTGGGAACAGGATCACTGCAGTGTTGCTTAATGCTGGTCACAGAGAGAGCGGCAGAAGACGAGAGAGACCATAAAAAAGGAATAGGAAATGTTTGGCTTTCCATCAGAAACTTAAGCTCTTTTTGATGTGCCGAATAGCACTGGAGTGGGTGGTTAGCTTCAGAGCCTCACAAGCGACACATAAGCAACATCTTTCCTCATCTTGTTTTCCTGTCTTATTCAATTTTGGGTGGAACTTTCCAGACATTTTTTGTAGGTAAATTAAGAATAAATAAGTGGAATATGCTGACAAACTTTTCATGTGAAAATAATAAAATCAGAAAATAGAATTAAAAAGCAACATGAAGGAAGGCTTTATAGAGCTGTGGAGCTTCATGCTAAGTGTGTTTTTTTGTGACTGCTTATTTTTCTGTTTATTTCTTGGATTGTTTGAAATGTGTGTGTGGGGGGGTTGTTTGTTTTTCTGTTTGTTTGTTTATTTTGTTTTACTTTTCTTTTTCAAATTTATTTTCTTTTATTTTAGTTTAATTTCTTTGCTTGTTTGTTTTTTCTTTGTCAAATCTTTGGGTTGTTGTTTGTTTGTTCGGTTTTTAGTTTCTTTCTTATTTGTTTTTCTGTTTGTTTGTTTGTTTTGTTTGTTTGACAGTTTTTTACTTGTTTTGGTTTAATTTCTTTGCTAGTTTATTTCTTTCTTTGATTCTTTGTTTTGTTGTTTGTTTGATTGTTAGTTTCTTTCTTTCTTGTTTTTTTCTTGTTTAACTTTCTTTCTTTCTTTCTTTCTTTCTTTCTTTCTTTCTTTCTTTCTTTCTTTCTTTCTTTCTTTCTTTCTTTCTGTTGTCTACCCTCATTTACCCCCTGCCCTCCCCCCACATTTTGGCTCTTAGCCACTCCCCACACTTGTGGTCTCGCTGTCTTCTTCTCTCCCAGAGAAAACCACTTAATGCAAGCAAAAAAAAAAAAAAAGTTTTGTCCTCAGTTTGCAAAGCCCTGTCACATCGCTACGGAAACAGCCATTTAACACAGCGAGGATAAATCAGTGAGTAAGTGGCAGTGTCTTTACATCATAGAGACTCATCAAGGGCATAGACATCACTCATCAAGGGCATAGAGTTGTTTTTTATAATTATATGGATGGCAAATAACAGGCAGGATGAGAAAGGAATAAAATAACATACAGAGCCTGGGTGGATGTTACACAACGGCCGCATGGCACCAGCGGGTTAAGAGACTGTGGGTCCTGGGAAAGGGATGTGAGTATACTGTATGTGTATGTGATTGACTGTGTCTGAGAAAGTCAACAATTGAAATTACCCTGTCAAAGACCAAGTGGAGACACTGCCCTCGTAACCTCCGGGCCAGGGCAGTGACTAGTCCTTTAGCAGTATGTGCTGAGTGTGTGGGTGAGAGCAAACACACACACACACACACACACACACACACACACACACACACACACACACACACACACACACACACACACACACACACACACACACACACACACACACACACACACACACACACAGGGCCAAGTCCTGTTTGACTCTGCAGAGACAGAGAGACTCACAATGATATGTTTGTAAAAGAGAAAATGGAAACCTGAGAAGAGGAATTGTGTGAAAGGAAAAAATAACCTCGAAACAGAAAAACATCAAAAAACACCCAAAACAACCCCCAAAAAAGAACGGAGCATTTATGAGGGCTGTTTTAGTCTCCTGGCTCGCTCCCCGATCTTTAGCAAGGCGTCACTCTGGGTCAGGATCCCGTCTCACAGACGCTGCACTGTCAATTATGGCACTGTCATGGAAACTTCAGAAAGCCATGGAGAAAATGGCCCGTCACAAACACTGCTTGTCTGAAATAACACAATTGACTGCTACATTGACAATAGAGCACACTGTAAACAATTGCCAAAAAATGTAAACTAATGTATTACAATACAATTATGTATTCAGATATAAATGCAAGCAAAAAAATTCATTTAGAAAAAAAAAAAAAAAAACCTATCATATGAAATGGTTTAAAATTGGGTTTCCTTTTAGAATCACCATTATTCATCAAACCATTATGATATATATATATATATATATATATATATATATATATATATATATATATATATATATATATATATATATATATATATATATATATATATATATATTTTTTTTTTTTTTTTTTTTGCTCTCAAATATTTTTCTCCAGCTTGTGTAATTACAGAATGTTGCATCAGAGATCTTTTTTCAAATTGTGATTTAATTATATTATTATTTGTGATTGTATTTAATTATGTTATTAGTTGATTATAACTTCACAGGTATGCATCTATATGTGGCAATGTTGAACATTATAGCAATAATATATTATTTTTAAGGTGCTTTATGTAGGGTTTTTGCAGTAAAATATTCAAAAACCACTAGGCCAGTGTTATATACTGTATTTTGTTCAGTTGAGTTCTAACAATATCCCAAATGTTTCCAACTATTTGTAAATTGTGAGAAAATGGCTATTACTCTTAGCAGTGTGAACAAGTGTCACAGCAGCCGCTGAGCAAACGCAGTAACGCCATGACATGATTTTCAACACACTTAAATGTATCTGATATGATACACAGAGCTGCGTTACCTCATACTCATGACCGGAAAAGCTGAAATGCTGCCGGCGACTGTGTCCCGTCATAATAAAAGTCCCGCTGCTACAATCGCTCCAGTGATCTTGCTCAGCTCCTCAACACTCGGTCCTGCTCTGCTTCATACTACAGTAACGGTAATAATAACATCCATGAACATGATTTCTGCCCGAATCCTATCCCGATTCTTTTCCACCGGCTGTGAGGTGAAGACCACATGTCCCAAGATTCTGAGCTCAAACTTGGCATCATCAAACTACGCCTTTGTTTTGAATAGGCGCCCTATTCCCTATTCACCCTATTTAATGAACAAATAAGTGTATAGGCATGTTTATTTCCCTCTGCTCTGAGTAAAAAACATACACGCAGTAGTGATTTTCCTTCCTGAATGGTTCAAAGTTTTGCAAAAAATCTGTTAAATTAATTATTCAATGATTTAAAGCAGCACTTGGCAACTTTTGCTCTCGGGGTCCCCCTACAGTTTGGAAAAAATAATGTCCTCAACTACTGTCGTAAGATCTGTCATCCTACAACAGGGGATGCCATCGCGCATGGCATTTGTTGACATGACAACCCTGATAGCCCTGAACTAGTGATGCGCAGGTCGTCTCATAACTCGCGGACCCCGTATGTCTATTTAATGGTCGCGGGTGCGGGGCGGGTTGTAAAAATATATACAGTGGTGCGGTGCGGGCCAAATAACTTTATAAAAGTCGCGCTGCGGGTTGGTGCAGCACTAACAGTTAACCTGCACGCTGCAGGAGGAGTTCACATGCAGGTGTACTTGTGTTCTTCTGGCGGCGCGTGTGAAATTTCTTCATCCCAGGTAACGTTACAGTCAGTGGCATGTTTCAGCATGTCATATGAATATAATTTCATGGGTTTTATTTTTTTCAAACGCCAAATAATCACGATGCTCACGTTTACAAGCCAGCGTCATTATAGTAGTCTATTGGTTACCGTTTTACAGAATCTATATGATACTTCAGTTCAATGTTTGAGTGGTAGGTAATCACCATAACAAGCATGACAGCATCGGTCGGGCACGCCTCCTTCAGCTCACGCCGACGAGCAAACGCTGGTCACATGTTGATCCTCGTCCTGCCTTTAATCCCGTCACTTTTTCGTTTCCTCTTATAGCTTTCCTCCAACAAAACCTGTTCTTTCTTATTTGTCTGTGCTGCTTCGGACATGACTATATTATCCGACGAACAAAGTTGGGCTCGCACGTCTGAATGTAAGGAAGTGTGTGTGTTGGTGGAAGTGACGTATATGCCGTAAAGCAGTCGAATTTTGTAGTTCTTTTTGTTCTCGGGTTACTACCCGAAACCCAAAGTTTAAAAGTATGATTAAAAACGATACAGACCCCATCAGGCTATGGCAGACGTGTCATTCAACCTATTGTAAGTCGATTTATCATCACAAGAGTCTTAAAAAATATATTATGAAGGTTGAAAAGTTACCTAGTGCTGATTTAATCATAAAGCATCCGGATCTCATGAAAATGCGTATAAATAGTATGAATGTGCTCAAAAACTCATTTTGGCGTGCATATGCTACGCTGTTTTTCTCTTGCATATGATACGCACTTTATGGCGTATTATACGTATGAACCCCCCAGCACACCATCCTAATCCTACCTAAGAGCGTGTCATATACACGCCATAAAGTGCGTATCATATGCCCGTGAAAAACAGCATATCATATGCACGACAAAATGAGTTTTGCCATATCCATTCCACGACATTGCACACTCGTACTATTTATACGCATTTACATGTGATCGGGTTGCATAAAGACATGTTTCATTACAGAATGAATCAGCATTCTTAGTGAATCAGTTAAATGAATGATTCACTGACTTAATTCAACATTCAGTTGTGGCCGAGCACTCGATAAAAAAAAATCCCAGAATTTATAGCCTATGTATTTGTTCCCTCGTGACCACAATTAAACCAAATTAAAACTAGAAATGAATAATTAATACAACTTTTTACAACAGCCACAATTTACCTAAAATGAGAGAATTCATTCAAAAAAAAAATTCCACAAATAAAGTCGTAGGAATGAATTCTTACTTTCGGACAGAATATCTATGTTTTTCCTTGAACACAGACAAGTGGAGTTATATGAAGAGTGAAAAATCCCAGTGCTGCGATCTTGGAACGCTGCTCGACCAATCAGATTTGAGGACCGGAACTAACTGGTATGTAAAAACATGCAAGTAAAAGTGACAGCACAATAAATCAGCAAATTGAAAGAACAAAAAAATGCTGGGAACTTGCTGAGAACCTAAACACTGTGTACATATACTGGAGATTACTGTAATGCAGATACAGATAATTATTGTGATTCTACAGCACAGCGCTGCTACATTACAGTCATTTCCTGGACCTACTGTGAAGTCTCAGTATACACAGTCATCATTTACTCGCAATAAATTGTAGAACTACAATTGTCAAAGTGCACAGTCCTGTTCCTTGCATGTATTTTAAATGCAATGGAGGTGGAATTAAAAAATACAAATGTGTTATAGCATCAGACAGGCTGAAATCTCTATAACCATGCTCATAAGACTCATAAGAAGGTTGTTCTAACTAAGTTTGAAGCTCACAGAGTAATGGCGTGTGTCCATTCGGTTGGGTCACAGTTACCGTCCTGTCCTGGGTTTGAACCCACAACCCATGGGTCACAGAAACCCAAGGCCACCAAACCACCAGGCCTGAGCACAGCCACGCTCGTAAATTATGCCGACAGTTCAGGAAAGAAAAAAGTCAGAGAAGACTTAGGCTCCAGTTCACCAATAAAGATTGGACACAGGAAGTCAGGAACCAGCGACCAGCAGTTTTTTTGTTTTCTAGTACTGTCTCTGGAATAATATTCTATTTAAAAAAGCCACCTACTCACAGGGATCAAGTTGCAGTAAGTCAATGCAACATTTTTATCAGTGCTAAAAATGTAAAATATATCCTTCTTATGATCTCAAGATGTTTCAGATTGTGTTGTACAGAAGTAACGAAGGTAATATATAATTTTGACTTTAATATTGGGCTCTTTTCTACACCTATGAACGTATATATAGTGATATATACATATAAATATATGTATAGCAATATACTATATAGTGTACATATGTACATATACTTGAGATTACTGTAATCTATCTATCTATCTATCTATCTATCTATCTATCTATCTATCTATCTATCTATCTATCTATCTATCTATCTATCTATCTATCTATCTATCTATCTATCTATCTATCTATCTATATATATATATATATATATATATATATATATATATATATATATATATATATATATATATATAATTAAATCAAAGACCACCCCATTTAAATCTGTTCACAAGACACATCTGAGATGCTTATTGCATCACACATTTACCAGATGTAAACAGGGTCAATGTGTTCCATAATAAATATGTTGTTCCTTTACACATTTACGGGTACACGCATGTTTGTTCGCGCACACATACACGCCACGTCCTGCTGCTTACACAGGAAGGGGAGGCAGAGCTACTTCCTGTCCAAGAGGGGAAGAGTAAGGGTATAGTAAGGGGCCACACTTCCTGATAAGAAGAAGAAGGGAGGAAAGAAATAAGAAAATATACAGATGACATCATGCAGTAGGTTTGCTGGACGGGGTTTTGGGGAGAGTCCGTTGTTTGGCCTGATGGAAAAGCTGAAGCAAGTGTGTGAAGGAAAACATGCACATCACACACACACACACACACACACACACACACACACACACACACACACACACACACACACACACACACACACACACACACACACACACACACACACACACACACACACACACACACACACACACACACACACACACACACACACACACACACATGAACTCTTCAGCTGCAATAATAAAAAACGTACACAGGTTAAGATCTTTCGCCTTCTTACTTACTGGCACATGAAATCACTAACACTCCCGCACGTGAAGACGCATAAAACACATATGCTACATGAATATAAGTGTGCAACTGAGTTTTTGCATAATATTAAAGAAACAAGTGAGTGGTAGTATACTCTTAAGGGGAAAAAAAAGTTTAATTGGTGTTCTATATAGAACCTTTTAGGGGTTCCAAATATGAAGAGGCTAATAGAAGCCTTTAGTGTTCTATATAGAACCTTTTCTTCTAAGAGAATAATTGTTGCTTGTTCTGAATACAGTTGTTAGTGTGTTGTTAGGTTCACAGTCACTGGCACAAGAGACCTGCACCAAGTCTCTATAGTTTGCCATACATATATTTTTATGCACATTTTGGGATATAGCATTAAAAAACAAACATAAAAAAGCTGGAAAGAAATAGGCATCAAATCTTATTATGTGCCTAAAACAGTAACAGTTTATTTTGGAAATCCATTTTAGATATTTTACTAAATATAAGTAACTTTGCAACTACATGTCAACTACCAATCATTAGAGTATTAGTAGACTGTCTGCTTAAAGTCTGCTAAAACACTATTGTGACGGTCCCCAATAAACATTCTACTGACTATAATTTTGCAACAACATGTTAACAACATGTTAAACTCGAACCTTAACTCTATAGTAAGTACATTATATATTGCTCTGTATTACTCTGTAATATATAATGCCAACTTAAAATAAAGAGTAACCCATGTCTATTTATTCTACTAACCCTAACTCTACTAGAGCCCGATCTCACGGAAATGCGTATAAATAGTACGAGTGCGCAATCTCGTGGAATGTAAAAAATGAGTTTTGCCGTGCATATGGTAGGCTACGCGGTTTTCCACGTGCATATGATACGCACTTTATGCCGTATTTTATGTATGAACCGCCCACCCCACCACCCCCAACCTACCCAAGAGCATGTCATATGCCAACACGATCTCATGGTCATGCGTATAAATAGTACGAGGTTGCAATCTCGTGGAATGTATACGCCAAAATGAGTTTTGGCGTGCGTATGGTACGCGGTTTTTCGCGTTCATATGATACGCACTTTATGTCGTGCATATGACACGCTCTTGGGTAGGTTTAGGGTAGTGGGGTGGGGGGATTCGTATGTATAATACGCCATAAAGTGCGTATCATATGCACGCGAAAAACCGCGTGCCATAAGCACGCCAAAATGAGTTCCACGAGATTGCAAACTCGTACTATTTATACGCATTTTCGTGAGATCCGTCTCCATATGCATGCCATAAAGTGCATATAATATGCACACGAAAAACTGCATAGCATTTGCAAGGCAAAACTCATTTTGGCGTATCATTCGACGAGATTTCACACTCGTACTATTGATACGCATTACCATGAGATCGTTTTGCTCTACTAATACTCGGAGGGTTAGTTAATGTGTAGTTGCAAATGAATGAAAGTTACTTGACATGTAGATGCTAAGTTACTTAAAGTTAATAGAATGTCTAAAGTGGGCTACTGAAATGAAGTGTAACCTACAAACCGTATAAGCTGAGGTGGATAATATTATTATCCGCTAAGAAAACATGCACATGAACCATGATGGATACGCATTTCCCGAGCAAATTCCTCAATATGCAAAAAAAAAACTCTTTGCCTCAACAGATCATGTGATTGGATAAGTGGACTAAACAGAGAACCAATCTCATTGCACACAACATCAAATGCAGTTTTAATCATTCCGTCATCAAAATGATTGGGAGTAATTGACTCCTCGAATTGTCTCACACCATTGCATTCCCAAAAATCAGACATATGCCTCCGAACACAAGACGGTGTTTGTTTTTGCGTTTCGTCTGCATGCTATGAGGCATAGGTAATTAAAAGATTCAAATAAAACAATGTTAAAAAAAAATATAGGTCTAATAGATGTAATGGAGGCCAGCTAGTAGAAGTTGCTGTGCGAGTAAACCTCACTCCTCTGACCTCAAGAGACGCTCTAGCGACTGACGCTAGAGGTTGCAGCCTTTAGCCTCCTTGTTAGAGCGTCCGACTCATGCCGGCGGACCCGGGTTCGAGTCCCGGTCCGAACAGAAGGGGTTACATTGGTGCTGTGACCCGGATGGGAGTGAGGTTTAGGGGGGTGAGTGTAACGGAGGCCAGCTAGTAGAAGTTGCTGTGCGAGTAAACCTCACTCCTCTGACCTCAAGAGGCGCTCTAGCGACTGACGCTAGAGGTTGCAGCCTTTAGCCTCCTTGTTAGAGCGTGCAACTCTCATGCTGGCGGACCAGGGTTCGAGTCCCGGTCTAAACAGAAGGGGTTACATAGAAACAATTGTTGGATTCATCTCCTCAATATGCCTAGCCTTTTTATTCTTAATATTTACATATGAGCTCCAGACTGACTAACAGTATGTTACAAAAATTAAATGTGACAATAATTCAAAATATAGTCGGGTAAGCTTTGTGTGTGTCCATACGTGTTTTCATCTCAGTAAGGTCTGCCAGTGTTTCCTGCACCAAAAAACACAGCGTGAGCTGTGATGTCCGATTTCCAACAAATGACTTGTAATTTTGTTGTTTGGTGAATAATTTAGAGCATTTCTGAGTTTTTGATCATATTTGAAATGAATCGGGAACTGTTAATGTGATGTATAGTATATTTGAAAACGCTTTATTTTTATAGTCCCTTTTGACTATTCTATTGACTATAAGTAACTTTACAACAGTAACCTGCTTTTATCAGAACTATTCAGGTGTAGAAACAGTGTAAGCTAAAAATGTAGCAAAAATGTACAAAGGCATCGAGAATGCTTTGAACCTCTTTATTTTTAGCCAGCAAATCTTAGAAAACAAACACTGGTCGGTTGACTGATAACAAGATACAAAGACTTAAGAGGTCTGTTAGCTTAAGTTGAAACATTGTATTAAACTTGAGATTCCTGAAGCCTGCTGGGTTGATTTTTGATGATTCATCCTTTATACGTTAAGAGCTTTATAATCAGTTTCATTTGAAAAAAACAAAACAAAAAAACGAAGGGGGAAAAAAGCCACAGATGGTCAATAAACCATAAACTGTGAAAGATATGGCGCAATACCAGTGACGACCACAAAAGCAGCCTTTCAAGCGCTCTTTCGGTCTGTCGCACACAAAATAGAGTTCGGCTCAAAATACACATCGTTTTGCTGACCTGCACATCGGACTTCAGAATTACTGGACCTGCATAATCGGTCAGTGTTGTTCTTTCCATTTAGGGAGCAGGTCAGGGGTGAAAAAAAGCTCCTCTTCGCTCTCACATCCTTCCCCCTGTTGCACATACAGGGAGATATTCTCCAGCACACAGATTCCTGCTATCCCAACATCCCCAGTTTCCCCAGGATCTTCCTCTGTTTTGACATTCCTGCTAATTTTATGGCTAATTAATCGGCGGGATGAAACTCTACCGCACGACAGCTGACCTGGACCCAACTGAGCCCACTTAACGTCTTGGCAACAGAATCTGTGGTGTGTCATTCAACAGACATCCGAATGTACTCAGCATGATCGGAGGAAAGGAACACATGAAATGTATCATTTGATGTAAAGAACACACGCACACACTAGGCATCCTGCCTGAAATGTAAACGCTTTGGAAAGACTAATTTCCCTCTCGAAAAACACTCATATCAATCTTTTTGTTCTCAAGTATCGAATGAATCAACACGAGGGAGCATTTCTTTAATCTCAGAGCTGCATTTTTTTGCATGAAGACATAAGAGAAGACAGTTTCAGTTTTGTTCTCCTCAGCCGAAAATGTTTTCTTTTTGTCCGTGGTTTTAGGGGAAAAAATAGCTTAAAGAGCCAAACTCATTTTGTGGCTGATCAAAAATCTTGGAGGAGGGAATCAGAGAGACGAGACTGGATTACAACTTAAACATTGCGGCCCTGCATGCTCTCGCTCTCGCTCTCCGTTTCTCTCAAAAGGCAACAACAATTGCAGCCACATCACCATTTTACATAAATCAGGCAAATATGCACCTAATGCAAGTGTAATGATTTTGACAAGCACCCAGCATTTAGTGACAACTTTATTTTGCGAAAAAAAATGCTTTGATACATTTTGATGTGTAATACAATTATTTTAAATTAAAACTGTCTTTGAGAAGGAAAAAAAAAAACAGCTAAGCGCATGCACTCTGTAGTGTGGGAAAGTGTGTTAGTGAAATACTATGTACAATTGTGTGTTTTCAATTTAATTGCTTTGATTTAATAGCGCTGAGACATTTTTTATTGCAAACTCTTTTTATTTGAAGATAATTATTACCAAAAGGGGGAGAGTTATTACCAACTCAGCATGTTCCTCGAGTGCTAAGAGGATTACAAAATCTCATGTCCACATGAAATGCCCAATTCAAATATGTTTAGCCACACAAAAGGGAAGAATGCACGATAAATTAGTCGCCGATAGATCGAAATACTTTTGGTCATGGAAAAGTGTATTTGAAAGATATTAAGTGCAGTATAAAAGAGTCTTGATTGGTTTTCACATACCCAGTGCAAAACATGTTTTCATACGACCTTATATAAAATGTCTATAAAAATAGAAACAATATAAAAAGCAAATAGAAAGACATATGTATATATAGCAAAAAATATTCACATTCTTGACTTCCACGTCCCAGTACCCTCATTTGAGACTGTAAGCATACAGTAGCTGGATGGAGTCAGCAAAATTATCGGTTCAATTCGACCACAGTCTCAGAAAGTACAGGTTATCAAGACCAGAAATGACTAGTCATACTGTGAAATGCAATTTAGTGAAGTCTATACTGTGAGAGCCATCCTTGACATGTATAGAGCTCAGTAACCTCCAGTGATTTGTGAAACGGGGCAAGATGATTCCCTGAAGAAGGTAACTCGAATAATTCAAAAGATCTGAGACTCATATGTGCACCAGACTTCAGGTTTGCGTGGGGATCGCAGTTTTTTTTTTTATCCCGTAATGCATGCGCTGTAGTAGACGGCGCTGCTGGCGTCGGACAGGGCTGATATCAAAGCACTGCTCTCCTCGCAAGGGGCGTTCCTGCTCAATCGAGTCCTGCTCGCACTCAGGTATTGGTCAAACTCAATCCTGTCCACTTCGCCCCAGAACTCAGCTGAGGGTCCCAGCTGATCCGCAGCGTCCAGAGAGGGCGGAGCGACCTGAGCCACCGCCGAGGTCTCGGGCGGCGGAGACAGCTGGCCCAGGTGAGAGGTGAAGGCGGGTTGGGGCTGACTGCTCCCGTATATCTGACCGTAATAGCCTGCAGGTGTGGGAGTGTGAGGAGCCTTGGAGGATTCTGGGAGGCTCATGTTGGGATAGAGACCGTTAGGGTTCGTGGGCTCGACCACCAGGCATTTCTCCTGCAGTGGGAGGCAGGCCAGAGGAGACTTCTGGTTGAGGTGTGGGTGGGAATGCTGGAGGTTATGGGAGTTGTGGTGAGGGTGGTGGCCGGTCTGATGGTTTGGATGCTGGTGGTAGTTTATCCATGAAGTCAGACCCACATCTTCCTGCATGTGAGGGGGGAAAAACACAGAATCTCCACCTCCCTCCTCCAACACGTCTAGCGGGGACATCTCTGGCGTCGGCAGGCCGAAACTCTCCAGCTCTGGAGTTCCAGAGTGGTGGAGGTCTCGGAAGTGTCCCAGAGGAGGCAGCAGATGATGGGCATGGCGGTGCGGCGAGTAAGCGTCTCCGGCGACCCCGTGGGCCAGGCCTTGGAGGAGCAGACCCGGTTCCACTCGTTTCATCTTCTTGGGCTGTTTCTTGCGGCGAGGACGGTATTTGTAGTTGGGGTGATCCTGGAGGTGCTGCAAGCGGAGCCGTTCAGCTTCCTCCACAAACGGACGCTTGTCTAGCGTGCTAAGAGCCTTCCAGGACTGACCTAAAAACATCATCCAATCAGTGTTAGTGCTTCAGGAGTCATGCTACTTTTACATGTCCACTTTTTCTGTTTTAGTGCTTTATAAATATGATTTGTATCACTACAACATTAACAAAATTGATCTAATTTAATACAGAAACAATCAAGCCCCAGATTAATGAGTCAGATTCATCTGGTTATTAATTTAAAAAAAGGATTTAATTTAGCTCTCTGGAATCAATATACAAATATAACATTGCACATATTTTTAAAAGAGCTGTCAACATGATTATGTTTGCAGCAGCGTTTGTTTTTGGAGAAAGTAAATGTACGTAACACAAGCTGACAAACGCGTGTGACATGAGCGAATCATTACATGTAACTGGTGCCGGGCACACAGGGTTGGGTTGTAGTATTTGGATTATTAATGGGTCACTGGCTGCAGACAATCGGCAGCTTGTGTGTCTGCCGCAGCCCTGCTACGTTTAGAAAAAATAAGGACATCAAAACGTCCCCCCGAGAAACAGCCAAACACAAATATTGTGCAAGATTCACAAACTTTTTAAATGACTTCCATTTCATGTGCGCCCAAAGGCTTGTTTTGTCATCGATAATTCTGACCTGCATATTAAGGTCAGTTTTAGAGTAATAAACAGAATGCAAGTACGTTTTAAGCCTGATTATAACATTTAGCTTGTAGTTAGATTAAACAACGAAACAGCTCGATTGAAGAAGAAAAAGCAGGATGCAAATTGGGACATGATTTTGTTCAACACCAGTATCCTTTTAACAATAACTATGTTAAACAAATGACATATGACAAATAATTTTATGGCCCCTTTTTAAAATTTTAAGTGATAATGTGGTCATGTTTGCTTGACTCATGTAGTATGATATGTATGTATCTCAAGACCAAGACAAAAAAACTATTCCTTTATAACCACAGATTAACCTAACAGCTAATATTGTAATTTGCAGTGTCCTTATTACATATGTTGCACATACATACTGTAATAATAACACAGAATTTTGCATAATTGCATGCAATTAACCCCAAAAGTAAATGCATGTTGTTAATTAACATTACTCAGTACTTTAATGTATAATTACACTGTAAAAAGGACACCTTAAAACTTTGTATTTTTTTATTTAAATGTTGTATTTATTACTTATTTGACAAACTCATACAAATCAATATTTTTGTCAACTCTTAACCTGATTTTAAAACACCCCTTTTCAAATATGCTATGTCTGTGACATTGCCGAAGTACTAGTATGGCCCCAGCTTAACCCCCATGATGCAAAGCGAATGTCTTACCCAGCATCTTACTGAGCACGGCGTTATGCAGGTCTGGGTTCTGGAGGGCCAGACGTTTACGCTCATCTTTTGCCCACACCATGAAGGCATTCATCGGCCTCCTGATCCTCGACTCCCCCCCTGATTTCCCCTCACCGGAGCCCAAGGTCAGAGCTCCAGGGCGGGTTGAGTCCGGGCTTCCCGTCCTGGCCTCTGCTGTGGCCCCTCCGGCCCGGGACCCCGTCCGCGTTCCGGAGCCGGGCACCGGCGCCAGCTCTGTGGTCCGGCAGTGGTCAAAACCATGTCCCCGGTCAGGCCCCGGAGTGCTGGAGGAGGCACCCCATGTCCCGCGCTCCACAACCTGGCTGGGCTGAGAACTGGCCTCTTGACAGCAACTAGACTCAGATATATTCATTCCAGCAAGACCACCACGTTTAAAGCAAGCTGTTGTCTTTGGATAGAAGGAACACCAGGACGCCTTTATGCTACTTTAAATTACTTTAAATACAGACTGACCAGTAACACAAATGAAACGAAACATAAAACAAGCAAGAAAAAAGGGAAAAGTTAGAAACGGCTTTGCTTTGGACGTTTCAGAAGTATAAAATCCCACAGATGTTAGTGTTTTGTAACTCCTGGCCACCAGACGGTATATAGTTCATGTGCTGAGTTTGAAAGTTGTAGTGAGTTTTGGTGAACCCATGCTGTAAATATATACGTGGCCTGAGCCAATCAGAGCAATGGCCCGGACAAAAGAGGCGGGAGGGATAGCCAGTAGGAGTTCTCCAGCCCCCCTTTACAGCCTCCACAGACAGAGAGATGTAATCTGAGAGGGCCATTGTTTTAGGCCTGCTGTACACACACTCATATAGGGCACATACACTAAATCATAACACACTTGCGCGCGCACACACACACAAACCCTGTTTGTACTTGGGGGCCGAGACCACAAAGAAAGCTGTGCACTTGAGTGTTAACAACTTGTAACAATGAGCGTGAATGTAAATATATGCCAGTTAACACAAAGTGAGGAAAACACATAAACCCAACATACATGCACATATAATGTAAAACAACCATTCTAGATGCATGCAGCCTTTGCCCTGAATATAAAGCAACGCCTGCTCTCTGGTTTCTTGGTAGCATGAAATAACTATACTTAAAGTGATTTATAGACAGTTTTCACAGCTAAATATTTGTGGTCAACCCATAATTTATTTAAAAATACACTATAAAAAGTGAAAACATGCCGTTTTACCCTAGAAAGATTTGTTCTATCATATGTGACCCTTTAAAAATTACTTACATTGGTGTAAACCAATATAGTCCAGTTCATTTAGTCACATTAAATACTATATATGACTTTGAGTTAGAGCGGATAATTATGCAGCATATATTTTTTTTAGGTAATGAGCTAAAGTTAAGCTTATTTATATGAGCAGTGTAGAAGGATTGCTTATATACTGTTGTTTGTATTGTTGTTTCAGGTTGTACTTCTGAGCTGTTTAGTGATTTATGTTCACTATTCCTCCTGTCAATGGTCGGGAAAATTACTTTTAAAGTAATTTAAAAGTAATTTTGTGCAAAGTAATGCATTACAATATTGTTTTACCCCCTTAAAAAGTAACTAATTGCATTACTTTTTAAGAAAATTAATGCGTTATGTTACTTTTGCGTTACTTTTTCTTACATGGGATGTGTTTTTTTTTTTGTAAAAATGTAAATAATAAGGCTGAATGATATGCAAATACACTCATGCACAGTAGAGCAATATTTCAGCTGTGCTGTCATTCTCGATTAGAGAACAGAATGCAGGAGAAGAAAAACTTACTTCACCAATAAAAACAAAAAATCTAAAGTCATTTTTGCTCATGGATTAACTGAATCATCGAAGGTCAGCAGCAAGTCAATTGGTCAAATATTTTTTTTATTTAACATTTAACTATTGGAGGTTTGCGTATTCTGATTTTTCATTCCACTTATTTTAATAATTTTGAGGAATACTGAATCCTTTTTGTGCAAGTGATATATAGCATAGAACTACATCCAACCATCATGTTTACACATGATGAATCCAGGTTTTTATTTTTCTACATGGGGAAAAGAGAGCTGTCTGTCAATAGAAAACAAAGTAACTTGAGTTAAAAAAGTAACTCAGATATTGTGTTGCAAATTTAAAAGTAAATCATTACTTTACTAGTTACTTTTTAAAAAAGTAATCTGATTACATAACATGAGTTACTTGTAATGAGTTACCTGTAGGAATTTGGGGGAATTTTGTAGGATTTTTTTTTTTTTTTATATAATGTCAAAAGACAAAACTAAGACATACAAAAATCATACTGAGGTGTTACTACCTGTCTGGGTTACCTGTCTGCAAACACGTAAGTATTTTTACTGCTCATCGAAACATTATTGTTATAGTCTAATGAGCTGAAATCACTGCTGTGCTCTGGGTGACTGCAGCATTTATTCCACAGCTGTTCATGAAAAAAAAGCAACATAGGAAGAGGCATTGAACAGCTGCGATTACAATGAAATTCACAATGAGCTTCATTACCTTCATGCGAGTGAAATCGAGAGTATAAACGTAGTTATGTTTGCCAATGATCTCCATCGCTCCTGATAATTATAGAAATAGAAGAAACACTGAACATTGGTTGAGTCAGGTCGACCTCTTAATGAGATGGGATGTTGTCCTGCCTCTCTCCTTTGAGAAGGGTCACGGTCAACAACAGTTGAACACAATCACTTAACCTCATCTAACTCAAGAGGATGTGAAAGTTAAAGACCTTTACTCGTACCGTTTCACATAGTTCCACACGCGTCTCACACCACGCGGGTGTTTAAAACTAAATGTACACAAGTGTATGTCTATAAAATGTAAAGTTGGCCTTTGATTTACCTTATAAGAATGTGAAATAACCACATTTAAATGTTCTCAAACGTCCATGAAAACCACAAATTAGTCTTGTGGTTTCTCGTCTCCACACCTATGCAATTCATCTAGTCTCAGACGGCTGCATTCAGCCAACTCTCCCCCCATTGAGCACTTCATCAATATTCTCGACTCTATGAATAAATGCAAGGTGAGGCATTAGAGTTCAGGTCTCACAGAATCGCACTAAGAGGGAAATTGAGTTTTATGTGTATGTGAAGTGATTTCAGCTCCATTAGTACAGTTGACAGCTCAGGAACAGGCCACAAGAGGCTTTTATTGTTTTATCTATGAGGGCATGTCATTATTTTCTGAAATATAATGGCCCTGGCATTTGCCTTTCGGAAGATGAGAGAGCTATTATGAGGAGAGGGTAAAAAAGGAAATGTGCAGCTGCCAATGTGCAGTTAACCGTAGAAGATTTTTTCTATATGATCTGAGCCTAAAATTACTGTCATCGCCATGCATTAATGCAGTCAGGTGAGTTAAGGGGCACTGCACAGAGCACACGTTTTTGTGTTTAAAAATTGAGAGGCAGAGCAATGAAAATGCTAAAGTTGAATTTTAAGTTGAGCAGCATGTTTTTAGACAGAGTGCAATGGTCAAACACATAAAAGCGATGTAAAAGCACCACAGTGGAATGTTCTGTGTAAACGGCCCCTTAAGTCATTTTAAATAATATACAGTATCTAAACTTTTTTTAATGTTATCACATGAATATACATACAGTATATATATATATATACACAGTATATATAATTCATATTTTATGGAATTTGCAGAAAAAAAAAACAAAGTTCCTCAGGTGAACATAAAACATTTGCGAGACACGCAAATGCATTGAAATATAAATTTTCCTCCCATCTTTTTTCCATGTCCCATCTCCATACAGAGCCTTTTTAAAAAAAAATCTATTTCACTCGGATGTATTTCACAAGATGCAATAAAAGGTCTGGCACAACTTCTGTTACATTAAAGGTTTATAAAGAAAATATGCTAAATAAATGGTTTTTAAAAATGGAAAAGAAAAACCAATAGTCTGAAATATGCTATTATTTATTTATTTATTTATTTATTTATTTATTTATTTATTTATTTATTTATTTATTTATTTATTTATTTATTTATTTATTTATTTATTTATTTATTTATTTATTTATTTATTTATTTATTTATTTATTTATTTGGGGGTATACTGAAATAGTGCTGAAATACACTTTTTTAAAAATCTAATTACTTGCCAGAAAAAAATGTTGATTATGATAAAAAGTGTTGTGCTTAAAACACATTTTTTATCTTGGTAAAATCATTGTATAACTGGCTCTTGTGGCATTTTTCTTCTGGTAACTCACTAAAATGGCAGCTGGAAAACCTGCACAAAGTAAAAAAGTTTAACATTTATTTCACACTGCCTATTAGATCTGGCATGGCATGTTTGTGATATAACTTAAATGTAAATGAAAACACTCTCACACATACACTCTTCTGCTGCGTCAGTGATTTACCGGCAAATATTGTGTGGGCCGTGTGGACGGGAAGGTCTCTCCCTAGATGGTGAAAGTTGGCTACGTGACAGTGGTCTTCGCCTGGCTGTCTGCTCCGCATTCCCCCCTGGACATTCTCACAGTAAATGTGTGTGTGGCCGTCTCACCATTCCTCCAGTCCACCTCCTGCCTCCCCGCCACCTCCAGAAACAGGAAGTCAGGGATGTTCCTGCGGGCCGTCGTGACGGGACCTGATAAGATCGAGAGATACCGCAGGAGAGAAAGAGAGGGAATGCTGAGGAAAAGAAAGAACAGCTGACCTTTGACCCGCCCGACCCCTCGGGTCCTCTTCTGGAGGTGCCCGGTTTGGCGTGGCAGCTCGCTGGACTCCTGCCCGTCGAGAGCGACAGCACTCCCACTTCAACGCTGTCTGCCGCTGTCTCTGTGTCTATGTGAAAGAACGAGAGACGGGCACCACACCTACACCACAGCGGAAATTTGGCCAAGACTCCAGACTCAGCGGCTAGAGGAGGAGAACTTCACAACACTCTCTCATCTTTTATTTCTCTATTTACTGTACGGGGGAGGACACACACAGACACAATACCACACACACACACACACACACACACACACCAATACACAAATACAGGCATTTTGATGAACAAAGACTCTGTTAATGAGTGTGTGTTTGTGTCGGCTTTGATTATTGATGAGTATGATGAAGTAAGTCCGTGTGTGTGTGTGTGTGTGTGTGTGTGTGTGTGTGTGTGTGTGTGTGTGTGTGTGTGTGTGTGTGTGTGTGTGTGTGTGTGTGTGTGTGTGTGTGCTAGTAGCAAAGGTTTTATGAAACATTCATGCACTATTTTCTACCGCTTGATGAAGGGAAGTTAGTCCTGATGGATGGAAGCAGCTATGTTTGGGAATCCCCCACGCCGAAACAATTGATATCCATACAATAACACATCCACAGATTTTCATTAACAATTACTCCAGCCATTCTACTCTTTATGACTTTCATTTATTAATTTAGCAGACATTTAGCATTATGATATTGATGTGAGGAAAATTAAATATTTGGAAGCATATTTACGTCTTGCAAATCTAGCCTTTTTATTTACTATCATTACCGAAAGATTGAGAACAGCAAGAAATGGCTTCCTTTTAAGCCAGCAGGAATCATCCTTCATAATATATTTTATTTCCATAATCCAACATACAAATAAATTATTTCTCTTTAATTAAAGAATCCTGAAAAAAGTGTCACGGTTTCCACAAAAATATGAAGCGCCGCAACTTTGATAATAATACGAATTTTTACTTAAGCAGCAAATCAGCATATTAAAATGAGTTCTGAAGAATCATGTAACACTGGTGACTGGAGTAATGGTGCTGAAAATTCAGCTTTGATATCGCAGGAATAAAGTACATTTTAATATATATTTAAATTAAAAACAATTATTTTATTTTGTAATCATATTTCACAATATAACTGTTTTTACTGTATGTTTGATCAAATAAAATGCAGCCTTGGTGAGACTTTTGAAGATACTTAAAAAAAAAAAAAAAAAAAAAAAAATATATATATATATATATATATATATATATATATATATATATATATATATATATATATATATATATATATATATATATATATATATATATATATATATATATATATATATATATTCTTGCTAGTTACAGGCGCTTTTACAGGCGGGGCATTCTCATTCTATAGAGCATCTGATTGGACAAAAATCTGTGTGGTGCAGGATGAGTCATACATTTTGCAAAAAAAAAAAAAATGTTCTGGAAGATAAATACTTTTAAAATGGATACCCACTAAAGTGACTTTTTTCAATATACTAGCATGTGCAGATGGCCTCAATAAACTGATTAAAAGCTACAAAATAATGCATATGATTGCATGGAGTCTTTAAGAATGTCAATTTTATTTCCAAATTTGAACTATTTTTACTGATGCTACAGACATCACATCACATTTTTCTCTCTATTGGTCTGTCTTCCACATTCCTGTCTGATGATCCGTCTAAGTAATCTGAGGACAAAACTGCTGGAGCCCTCGGTTAGGAAGTGACTAAATTAAGCCTTGCCTGTCAGTCTCTCTCTCTCTTCCCCTTATGTTTAATAATCATATATGAGTGTCTTACAGAGTTTTGAGGTGTGGCGGAGCGTAGGTCACTTTCCCAGGGTACACCTCTTCTATCTGCAGCCTGCAGCCGCGCTCCATCTCCCCGTTACCTTCCTCTGGCCCTCTGACCGGTCATGTTATGATAGTGACTTGGCTTGAGACAAAGGAAGTCAGAGCTATTTATTTAAATAAATCTCTTTTTTTTTCTTCTTCTGAAGGAACAGAATAGGGAATCAAAGTCATCTCACACAGATAAACAATGCTAGGCTAGTGAGGCTGATTAGCGCCCGGGTTTGGGTCTAAGAATATCCACTCGCTGACAGTGCATTTGCGGTGCGGGAACAGGCAGACGGAAGTGCAGTGTATTCAGCGCTGTGGCTGTGTCACAGAGACTGAGAGGATGAAAACGGCTTTGGGAAGCAAAACCATAGATGTTATGTGTGAGTATGATTAGAACCCTGAACTGTGGGTTCAAACCGGGCTAAATGAGAAACTAAAGAGCCATTAAATGGGTGAGGAATTTAGTCTACAGCTACTATCAGGTCGACCTGGTGGACAAAAGAACGCAGAAGGAAAACATAATAGGTAAACTAAAAACTGTGTTGTGCTATAAATTAGTCCTGGAAGAGAAAAATGCATATTTAATTCATTTTAAATGTGACTATCCAACCTGATCTTATAAGAAAATGACATTTTGATGTTTTATGTGATG
Source organism: Pseudorasbora parva (assembly GCF_024679245.1). NCBI lineage: Eukaryota > Metazoa > Chordata > Actinopteri > Cypriniformes > Gobionidae > Pseudorasbora > Pseudorasbora parva. The sequence continues at coordinate 28,900,864 of NC_090177.1, read as the reverse complement.
CTAGTTTCACATGAATTTGACCAGTTTTATTGTACAGCTATTAGGTTGCACTATGAAGTCGAACAATTTAAGAATTACAATTTTATGAAATCACATTATTGATAAGGCTCATGTCACTTTCATCTTAAACTGTGATCCTATCATTTTTTTGTTTTGTTATATAGCTGCACTGTAAAAAAAAAAATATATATATTTTGAAAAAAAGTTACCTGGTTGCCTTAACATTTTTTATTTCAACAACGAGTTATTGAAATAAAACATGTAATACAATAAAAAAAATTGAGATTCGACAACCTTTATTAAAATATTATTTAAAAATATTGTAAGCATATTGGGTAATTGTGTTTTATTTTTGATGACGCAGTGAAACATGCCAAATAGTGCTATTTTATGATTTATAAAAAAAATTATGCGGTTCAGATACAATAATATTTTGAGTTTCTATTTATTACAAAAAATTCCTTCATTGTATCAACTCAATTTTTTTATTTCATTGAACTCAAAATTTTAAGGCAACCAGGTTACTTACTTTTTTAAGTTAAACCAACAAAAATAATTACAGTGTGGCAATGATATTTATGAGCATTTACTTTATATATTTTGTGATTATACAAATATTAAAATGCATACAATTTACATAGACTTTTTTCTTTTGTATTGTATTATTTATTGATTGATTTACCTTCACAAAATCTGCAATTTAATTATTATTAGTGTTATTTTAGGAAAATATTTATTATATTTGTGTCATAGTTGGTATAAAAAAACACTGTAAAATGTGGCACCATGCATTTGTTACATTACCTATTTCTTAAAAAAATATGTTTTTTTGTTATATTAAATAATATTTTGCTTTTGTGGGGTTCCTGTAAAACATTTTTAAACAGATTTTTTTTGCCTGTTTAAATTCACTATAATGTCCTATTGCGATATGTCACTATATCCCCTATTCCACCTTATTCCGATATTGAAATCAGAGGTTTGTGGGTTTTTATGTTAACCACATCTTGTTAACCACAAACTTGCAATCAGTGTCATAATACTGTTATATATACACTAAGAATGTGAACCACACCTTTAAACGCTTGACAGCTGTTCGCTCACTTTAACATTAAACCTATCAATCATTATTTCAACACAATTATTACTATTACTATTAAAACAAGTCGGGCAAATTTTAGGCCACAGTTAAACTAAGTTCAAGCGTGTAATGAACTGGCGCTCAACCCTGGGAGGTTAATTCTCCTGATTTTTGTTTTGTTTTATCTCAGCGTGCTAGTTAAGTAATGGCTGAAATACGAACAATACGTAGATTTTTTGATATAAGCAGAGGGTGGCACGGTTTATGATGTAGCCTCACGATAAGACACGACTTTGGGAGGAATCTTGCAAAATTTCACGTATTCCTGCGCTACACAACAAATAGATCTGGGACTGTTTTGTCTGCTGTTTTTCTTTCTTTCGTTTCTCATTTCATGCTGTAAACTCTTAAACTCAGACTCTTGTATATTTCCGGAACCAATCTCTCTTTTCCATCTATATGCTCGGGAGGGCAAAAAAAAAACGAGGGAGGCTTGTTTAATTCAATAAGACGAGCTGGTGTGCAGATAACCAGCCTGCTTTTGTAATTCCACTGTGGGAGCGTAAATCAGATGTGGTGATTTCTTAGGTCAATGCTATCAGCGCTGGACACACTGGGACTTGGCCCAAACTCCTGAGCGCAGCGATCGCAGATTGCAACAAAAACGGAGCACCACAGGACGTCAGCTGACCTTCTATCAGCAACAGAGTTTGCGTGGTCAGGCATGACCTGCAGGTCAAAGGAGGGTTCACCCAAACTCATCGGAGGGAAGGGAACAGAGATTTTTTGCCGTTTGCCACTGTTCTTGACTTCTGTTATGAGTCCAGATTTTTGGTAACATTTTACAATGAACTTATTAAATTGGTAACACCAGCACTAAACAGTGTTACAGGCAGTGTTGGGGAAAGGTTAAAAGCAATGCATAAAATATTATTAATTACTCCCTTAAAAGTAAATAATTGCGTTACTTTAATTAGTAAATTACATTTTTTAATTTAACTAACTAAAATTAGTTACTTTTTATGAAAAGTAATGTGTTACATTACTTTTGAGTTTCTCACCTGGGAAGGGCTTGCTTATTTGTTTTTTAAGTATTTTATTTTTTTGGCAAATGTAAAAATCCTTTAACACCAAAAGTTAAATAAATAAACCTCATGCTGAATTGAATTTAAAGGGTTACTTCAGCGATTAGCATATGGCTTTGTATCAGTAGAAACCCTGGAGTATATTCAAATGATCGTGCTCCCCCCTCTCATATCCCCCTGAGACGTGAGATTTATGCATTTTATTTCTGAAAAAATTACTCCGAGGACGCAAATATCGTCAATTTGCGTCATCTGTAAAAGTTTTGGCCAGAGGCTAAAGACTACAGCCAGCAGAGGGCGCTATTTCTGCATGTTTTCAACCCGCGCATGGAGGGGTGGGAGATCGCACTGACAGCTCAGCTCGGCTCAGGCATTCATGTAAACGGAGCTATGCTGAGCAATGTAAGTGTTTTAACTTCTCAAATGATTTCCTATTAAAAGTTAAGCTTCTAAAGGCATGAACTGAAAATGCGGCAATTAATAAAGTTGACTTGGATCATTTAAGTTGATTCAGCAGCAAATACATTGGCTAAAAAAGTGAGATTTAATACATAAAGTATTTTTGTGTCATGTTAAGTTATGGTATGTAGGAATGACGGAGTGGCTGTAGAAGTGGTTGAAATGGCTACTGCAGTCCAAATTCAAAATATTGTTTACCCCTCCCCCTCCTCCTCAGAGGCTCAGGTGGGTTGCCAGCTTGAGAACACGCAACAGGAACGAGCGCAATTGACAACGAAAGGCGAGGGAACTCACACACTGTAGTTTGATGAGAGATGAAAAATATCTAGCTTCCGCCTGACCGCCTTCCGTATTCAACTTACAGAAAAAGCATAACTGGCGCAACGTATGATGAAGGACGTAGCGTATGTATTTTGAACTGCGAGAGGTATTATACTTTCTTTGTAAGTTAAATAAAGAAGGCGGTCTTGTGAAAGCTAGATATTTGACTTTATAGAGTTTTAAATATGGATCATTTTCTAGCACAAAAGCATCGCTTTGCTTCAGAAGGACTTTATTAACCCTTCCCCGGAGCCGTGTGGATTACTTTTATAATGGATGGATGCAGTTTTTTGTTCTTCAAATTTTGGGCTGCCATTCACTGCCATTATAATGCTTGGATTAACCAGGACACTTTTTATTATTTTTATTTTATACTCTGATTGTGTTCGTCAGAAAGAAGAATGCCATATACACCTAGGATGGCCTAAGGGGGAGTAAATCATGGGATAATTTTCATTTTTTGGGGTGAACTATCCCTTTAAATACTCTCCTCCCATAAATTTTGCATCTGAAAGTAAATCCTGCCAGTAGTTTTTTAACGACAAAAGATGGTTTGTACTGTTGTTAGTAAATCTGTACTTTTGATAAAAAGCAACCCCTTAAACGCAATAGGCTACTTGGTCAGAGTGACACAATACTTTTTACATGGTATTATTGAAAATAACATTCCCCTACTGCAAGCAACATGTATGTACAAGCAGGCCTAGTTTCACAAAACAGTTAAAGCTATAGTTTGTACATTGTTCCTTCATATCACTCAGTATGTGTGCAACGTATCATTTTACTTTGTCTGTTGGGATATGATAGAGCTGTCTTGCAGACAGAGATATAGGGTTTTGCATCGTGGGTCAGTTTTCACTCAGACGACTGTGGGTTTTTCTGTTGGTGTTATTTTGAGTGCTGTTTATCTTTGGGTAGAGTGAGCTTTGATTTAAGTTTCTAGACTTAATGATATTACATACTGAAGTGAGACATACTAGACTCTGAGACTTCTAGATAATACTTTGTTAGACGATGTGGTGTCCATGCTATATAATTGTCAGTCCCCCAAAATGAGAAAGTAGAGATGCAGCTGGCCGCTGGAAACGCTTCATGTGATGCGGCGGCCATCTTCGAGGGGAGAGAGTCTCCAATGTTTATGTTTGCCACAAAACGAGGGGAACTATTCTGTGGTTTGCACAGCTATTTGGAAAATGTTAAAGACGTGAGGGAGGGGATTTCTCAGCTTGACTCGGGAGTGTGTGGATATGAGTGATGAATGTTGCTGAGGATTGGATCCCTGCAAACTCCTTCGTCTTATGAGATAATGTTTGTTGTCTGTGCATTAAAGGAATAACTCACACTGCACTGAGTCATCATTTACTTTAATATAATGAAAGAGCACGAGGCCTGGGGCTGTCAAGCTTCAAAATCAGGAAAGAATCAGCATTAAATTATCATAATAGTTGCCCACACAATTCATGCACTATATTTAAAGTCTAGGCCCACTGAAGATCGCTTTGTGTGGCGAAACGACCTAATTTAACAGAACATTTGAACTACTGATTCAGAACAGTTCTGTCAATCAATTCTCAATTAAATTTTCAAAAGAGTCATTAATCATCATCAACTTGTGATGATTCTGATTCTGAACAATTCAGCTGATTCTGAACAATTCAGCTGATTCTTTGAACAGAATTAATTCAAGAGTCATTCATTCCAAATCAGAAATCACTTGATCGCTTACTCTGACAAACAGACTATAAGGGTGTTTTCACACTTGGGTCCTCTTTAAAAGAAGCAAACTCAGACTCCTTTAAGTGGACCAATAGGTGAACCAAGTGAAAAAGGACCCAGTTCTCTTTATGTTCACACTGTCTCTCTCTCTGTACCTTAAAGAGGACTCAGATCCTTTTTGGTCCACTTTAGTAGGAATGTGGTCTCAGACCCCTTTGTGTTCAGACTGTTGCTTTTTGGATCTAGTCCAGTTTAGTGTTTGATGCCTGACCCTGGGCTTCAACATTTACATTTACATTGTTTGTTCCTCAGTTTTTTATGGCATTGCTGTCAAATTAAGTAGTTTATTTTTTTACACTAAAATATTAATATTTGTTGCAATACTATACATATTCTTGCACTAGTTAGATCACACACATCCACCTTTGTAACAAACATTTATTTCGTTTTTTTCCCCTTGATTAATGTTTATTTTATTGCAGAAGGCAATGATAACATCACACATCAGCATACAAAAAATAAACAGTACAATAAAATAATTAAAGAAAGATGCAAATTAAATAAACTGCTTTAAATGCTGTTATGCAATTCTACATATTGCACTGGCTATATCACACACTTTTTGTAAAAACATTTATTTTCAATAGTTTTCATGTTTATTTTATTGCAGAAGGCAATGATAACACCAGCAAAAATATAAAAAAATAAAAAAATAAAAAAATACAATTATAAAAGATAGATGCCAGTTAAAAAAACTGCTTTAATTTTTCCAGGTAAAATATAGGTAGGCTATGTCTACAAGTAGAATGCAATAATCACATTAAAAAAAATAAAATAAAAAATAAAATAAAAAAAGTGTATATTCTTCACTGTGTAGGCTACTCCACTGATTCTTATATTATGTCAGAAATGCAGATGTTTACATTCACTTAAGACATTCACTTAAGTTCATGTGAAAGACGCTAAAGATTCCGTTGAGTACATGCACTGCGCACTGCGACAGATGACTTCTGACTGCATGTGCATGCGCTTAAGCGCTTGTAACATCATTATAAACTGTCAAGGCGCGCAGCCGCGTCTCTCTCACACAGTTCAGAAGCGGTTGAAATTGCAATAAACAAGTGTAAGTTGTGAACGAATAATTTGTAGAGATTTGCCAGAAGAGGCAGCTATGATTGAAAACAAACACGGAAAAGAAGACAATGCTGAATAAAGTCAGTTTTTGTTATTTTTAGACCAAAATGTATTTACGACACTTTAAGAGATTCCAATGAACTAACTGTCACATATGGACTACTTTTATAATGTTTTATTACCTTTCTGGAAAGGGACAGTATACTGTGCATACAATTAATGGAGGAACTGACTAAATATAAATAACTTAAACTGTATTCCGAAGATGAATGGAAGTCTTACGGGTGTCCGAGGAAATTATGGTAAGTAGCCTAATTATTGACATAATTTTCATTTTTGGGTATAGGCTACTAACCCTTTAAAGCAGCACTCCCGGGGTCCCCCTACAGTTTGGAAAAAATAATGTCCTCAACTACTGTCGTAAGATCTGTCATCCTACAACAGGGGATGCCATCGCGCGTGCATTTGTTGACATGACAACCCTGATAGCCCTGAACTAGTGATGCGCGGGTCGTCTCATAACTCGCGGACCCCGTATGTCTATTTAATTGTCGCGGGTGCAGGGCGGGTTGTAAAAATATATACAGTGGTGCGTTGCGGGCCAAATAACTTTATAAAAGTGGCTCCGTGGGTCGGTGCAGCACTAACAGTTAACCTGCACGCTGCAAGAGTTCACATGCAGGTGTTCTTCTGGCATCGTGTGTGAAATGTCTTCTTCCCAGGTAACGTTACAGTCAGTGGCATGTTTCAGCATGTCATATGAATATAATTTCATGGGTTTTATTTTTTTCAAACGCCAAATAATCACGATGCTCACGTTTACAAGCCAGCGTCATTATAGTAGTCTATTGGTTACCGTTTTACAGAATCTATATGATACTTCAGTTCAATGTTTGAGTGGTAGCTCACCGTAACAAGCATGACTGCATCGGTCGGGCACGCCTCCTTCAGCTCACGCCGACGAGCAAACGCTGGTCACATGTTGATCCTCGTCCTGCCTTTAATCCCATCACTTTTTCGTTTCCTCTTATTGCTTTCCTCCAACAAAACCTGTTCTTTCTTATTTGTCTGTGCTGCTTCGGACATGACTATGTTATCCAACGAACAAAGTTGGGCTCGCACATCCGAATTTAAGGAAGTGTGGGTGTTGGTGGAAGTGACGTATATGCCGTAAAGCAGTCGAATTTTGTAGTTCTTTTTGTTCTCGGGTTACTACCCGAAACCCGAAGTTTAAAAGTATGATTAAAAACGATACAGACCCCATCAGGCTATGGCAGACGTGTCATTCAACCTATTGTAAGTCGATTTATCATCACAAGAGTCTTAAAAAATATATTATGAAGGTTGAAAAGTTACCTAGTGTTACTTTAAAGGTGGGGTAAGTGTTATTTCAAAACCGTTTTTAGAAAAAGGACACAGGCCGAGTGGAATAACAAACTTGTAGCCAATCAGCAGGTAAGGGGCGTGTCTACTATTGAAGGTGAGAAGAGCGCTCACTCTCGCTCTGTGCACGTCATTATTCAAAACACACGAGTCACACATGACGGACATTAGCCGAGAGAACTAGTCTAATATATGCTGCTTGACTATACTTGTGTGTCATGTTCACTTGTTAGTCCATTTGCGATTGTATTGTGGCTCACTTCAATTATGATAAAGACCTGTTAATTTCCACACCGTGTGGCGCATCTAAATCTCCTCCCTGTGTGCTTCAAGCATCAGCTCACAATATAACACTAATATATGTTTGCTTACTCTTTTCATGATCTATATAACCCTTAACCACTCATAATTGTAATATATCGTTAGCTGGACTGTCGTGCTTGTGTTCTATATAGTTGTTCATGAGAACAGTTTGATGCTATCTCTAATCTTGTCATAATTGTAATATATCGTTAGCTGGACTGTCGGCTCGTGCTATAGAGTTTTTCAGGAGAACAGTGTGTGATTTTGTGATTGCTATGACTCTAATCTTGTCATAATTGTAATATGTCGTTATCTGGACTGTCTGCTTGTGTACTATCGAGTTGTTCATGAGAACGGTTTGTGTGTGTTTTTGTGATTGCTGTAACTCTAATCTTGTCATAATTGTAATATGTTCGTTAGTTGGAGTGTACTATCGAGTTGTTTCACAAGAACGGTTTGTGTTTTTGTGAAAGAAGACTTTTTCATTCAATATTCGACCTGGATTAGATACACAGAGATTCTGCCATAGCCGTTGATGCCTCTGGGTTTACGTATGTGTGTGGCGGAGCTATCAAAATAGGGGCGAGATCCTTTTGGGGGTAGGGGCGTGTTTGTTTTGGTGATTTGAAATACCAACAACGGTTACCAGTTACCAGATAGCACTTACCCCACCTTTAATGGACACGCAGCACTCATTGTAAGTCCACAAGACGGAAAGTAGGCTACATATGAAGTGTGCCATTTGGGACAGTGTCAAAGTAGAGACTAACTGACCGTTGCCATCTTGGCAGCGCGTCATCCTGCATCACGCATGGATAACTGGGCAAAAAGTGCAAAAATGGACAAAGAGGCGGGATGTGGGCAGAGCTGAGGTGACGCAATGACTAACAGACAGCGGATAAATGGATAGCCACCTGTCAATCAAAGTGGTCACATCCTCAATTATGAAGAACTCTAAAGGGGGTCGTACAACGGACGCGAAGCTTAGCGCCGCGTCTCCTGTATCTCACACTGGACGCGCACATAATTTTGAATCCCTCCTGACAGAAGAGCTGCACAATGTGTGTATCTTGTAACACAGGGTGAAATCAGTGTGTACATTGACGATTTGAGGGAAATATAATATAAATTTAATATAAAACCTTGAAATGGCGCTCTGTGGAGCAGCAGGGTTTCAAACAACTTGTCGCTGCGGACAGGCGCCGAATGCCACCGCCTGTGTGCGTACACTAGGGGTGTACGGAAATATCGATTCACGTGAGTATCACAATATTTTGTTTGGCAATACTGTATCGATTCTCAAAAACACTGTATCAATATTTATTTAGTCATTTATTTACATCCAAGATTCGTGGCTTTGTGTTCGAATTAAACCACAGACTGTATACATCCCAACCGCTAGATGGCAGTGTTTACTCAGAACGTATCTGACGCGAGGAGCAGGAGAAGTGCATGGTGAATGTGTGTGCATTAGCATTGGCAAACCTCATAAGAAGATAGAATTATTCCGCTCCCGCAGTTAAAGGGGGGGTGAAATGCTGTTTCATGCATACTGAGCTTTTTACACCTTTAAAGACTTGGATTCCCATCCTAAACATAGACAAAGTTTCAAAAACTAATGTTTGATGTTTGATGGAGTATTTTTGTGTTAAAAATACTCCTTCCGGTTTCTCACAAGTTTCGGCGAGTTTTTTTCGAGTATGGGTCTATTTGACGTTAAATAGAGCGGAAGGTCTGGGCTTGTATGGGCCGTACAGGCTCTTCTCCCGGAAGGGTGCGCGCGCGTCACTAGAGGGAGAGAGAGGAAATGCACGCTGTAAACAGTCTCTCAGGTGCAGATCCAGTCGTCCGTGAACAGTTATGTGGCGCGCCGTGCTCCACTTTATTCCTATGGGTGACGTCGAGCGACTTCAGCACTTCAGCACAGCATTCCGGGAAGGCAGCGCTGCATTTGAACCGATTTGAACGCAGAAATGACGGGAAGCTTCAAGGCATCGCTTCAGTCGCGTCGCAAAGTGGATTTCCACGGTCACTGCTGTCACAGGACTTCACCAAATCATACCAAAGAAGTGTGTTTTTGACAGAGCGGTCCTGCTTTGGAAGATGCCGGTGAGTAAATCAACTTCAAATGTCTCTGCTATTGGCTACCGTCGCATGAGTAAACATCAGTAAACAATACGATCGCGTGCTTCGTCATTCAAATGCGCTAACGGTTACTCCATTGTTGTTCTGTATAACGTTACACTAGTCTGACTCTGACGTGCAAAACCGTTTTGCTTGCTACCTCTAAGGTCTAGTCACATACAATAGTCCATAAACCGAATCATGTCCTTATAAACTGCACACAAAGGCCCCTAAATAGAGTACATACCACAGAGATGGACATCCTGATGTTGCCGTTTCTCCTGTTCAATTTATTTCAGCCTCAGATTTGATTGTGGATCATTATCTGTATTAGCTGAGATCATAGACCGTAAAAAAATATGGACGACTCGACATCATCCGTTTCCGCTTGGCAGATTTGAAGCTTTCAGGCAGCCTTGCACGGCGCGGACATCTTGGGACCGAGTCTGCGCAGTAGCGATTTCGGGACCGGAGTTGCGCAGTAGAGCGCAGGAAGTAGAGCAGGAAGTACAGCCGCGATATCAAAAGCCCGCCCACACTCTCGCAGATGCAGAACAATTAATTATGTTGGTGTGAAATAAACA